>NW_026867720.1:1163063-1336689 GCF_020745735.1 Hemiscyllium ocellatum | reverse complement strand
TCATGAAGGAAGTTGATGGAATGCAAATGAAATCATCACCAACTTGTTATAAACAGAAGCCTACTGTTTGCCTCATGTCCTGCAGAGAAGGCAATGGGTTATCCTTCCATGGATCAGGATCTCTGGTGTGACTGCAAACCCCACTATAATGTGGTTTACTCTTTATTAATCCTGTGCAACAGCTGAATTAGCCACGCAGGTTTCAAGATCAGACATACATTGTGGACTGACCACGGCCGACACATCCGTGAGAGCAGAACAAAGGAAAGATAACTCCTTTCCTCTGCCTGATTTCCATGTTCTTGCAAGTAATTTCCATTCAGGGAGGTGACCATTCCCTGTTTCAAGGTGAATTCTTTTACCGATTGTCTCCTTCTGAACGTGATATACATCTCCCATCGACACCTCTGGTGATGACTGATGCAAAGATGTAATAAACTTCAAAATTCCACATCATTCGCAGTGTAGTGAGAGGAGTTGCTTTTCAGACGACAGGAAAAAAAGTTGAGACAGCTAAGTGAGGGAACAGAATTATTGTGATCAACCCTAGAGTGTTGTTGAGATAGTATTTGGAGTATTGTGCACAGATTTTTCTCTCCTTTATAAAGAATAATCCTCTTGGCAGAAAGAGTGTAAAGGAGTTTCACCAGACTCATTATGGGATGATTGTACCATCTCCTGTGCGTAGGATTAATCTGTAGCGCTTTGAAGAATGAGAGATGATTGTAATGAAACCTTAAGGTGATGGGCAGTCACTCATTTAATTCCAAACAGAACTAATACGGTGATAAAATTCCGTATTTTTTTAACTTGGTTTACATGATTCTCGATGGCTTAAACGACTCTGAAAACATTCCTCTCACTCCACGCCACTCACCATTTCGATTGAGAGAGAGGGCCATTCTTTAACTAAACTCTTCCAACATTAATACAGTGCATTTGGTGTGTAATCATACATAGAACTTCACGTTATCCCACCATCCCGACAGGAACCACAATACTTTCACTCTAAAACAGTTAACTATTCCCACCAGCTTCTGACCCCACGGAAAACATGGGTCTGTCTTCTTGGAGATGGGAGATGCCTCCTCGAGGCTTGGCACAAAACATTTGGCTTCCTTCCTCACTGCCGGCAAATACACGTTAAAGTATCATTTATTCCACAGGCAATGGAGCCACGTGGAACATTGTGAGCAGTCTTTGAGTACATTCTCTGCACCATTCGTTTTCCAGGATGGAGCATCAGTGACATCCTCCTACTCCTATGTAAGTGTCTCGAGGGGTGGATTTCTCCTCCTGGTTTATAGAGGTCTTACTGGACCATGCCTGTTCCTGTTTAACAGCGCAATGTACTGCCCAGACGCCTCCTCTTCCTGTGGAACAGACGGGAGGATTGAATGGGCTGTCCCTCTTCTTGTTCAGACATTTCGATGAGCTGAATGGTTTCCACATATCTCATGTAACCAGCTTGAGGTGCTGAATGAGCTCTCTTTTAACTGTGGAAATGTGCAGTGACTGGCCGTGCTGTTACATGAATGTTACCGACACTTTAACAGCCCAAACCTGAATGTTGTTTGGGTCTTGCTGAATATAGACACAGACCGGTTCAGCAGCTGAGGGGGGACAAATTGTTCTGAATATTGTGTGATCTTCAGTGATCACCCTGCTTCTGATCTTGGGATAGATGCGGGGCGCCGGAATGGGGGCACATAGACATTGACGAAGGAGATGAAGATGTTTGTGCTGAGGAAGTTATCTGAGGATCTCCTGAAGAGATGTCCCGGGACTGAGAGGACACCGACCACAAACATCTTCCTTTGTGCTCTGAAAGCCCCAACCAGTAGGGAGGTTAGACCTGATTCTCATTGAGCTCACATAAGTAGGTGATCCCGATGACATCCTCAGTCGACTACTGCCTTGATATCAAGTCATTCACTCTTTCCTGACCCCTGTGTTCACCTCTTGTTCATATCAATAGGTGACGGTGTATGTGTAGAGTGTGTTTTCCTCTCACAGATGGTAATCGATGTCAGGAATTATCTGGACTAGAGAGTTAGGGGAGCTACATCACTGAAAGGATTTAAAGAGGTGATACATGAATCTTTGATCTGTCAGAGAGCTGAGGAGTGTGAAGAAATGGGCATAAGGAGGAGTTCAAAGTTTGTGAGAAGATTTGTAGCTCGGGTGCTCGTTGTTGTAGTTCTGTTCACCCAGCTGGGAATTTGGGTTGCAGACGTTTCGTCCCCTGTCTAGGAGGAGTTAATGCCAACAGTAGATCAGCCATGATCGTATACAATGTCTTGACTGTCCGAATTATCTATTCCTGGTCCTTATTTTTTCATTTTCTGTAATTTCAAATAAAACAGCTGTAATTTTCCTGGATGTACTTTCATTGCATGTTGTAATCAGAGAGAGCAAAGCATTTTTGAGTCATCTCTGAGTGAGAAATGGAGCTTAATTCATAATGAATCCTGGTCTAGACCAAGACCAACAAATGAAGCACAAATTGCAGAGAGGGGGCACTCTGTAAAGAGACAAGAGGCGCCTTTGAAAACCAGCCTGGATTTCCAAATAACATTTTCAATCCGTACCAATCTGTCTGAGACAGTTGTGAGGGATTGTTTGAGATCTTATGTTACTGTGGACCAGGTATTTGGAGCAAGTGGCCCCCATCTGCATCTTGCAGGAGCTGTGAGGGGCTGAATGCACCATAGTAACACGGGACTGTGGAGCAAGAGTGAGTCACCAGGCACTTTGTCACGGCTCTACCGTGTACCATTTTCCTACATTCATTTGTCACGGCTCGACCATATACCATTTTCCTACATTCATTTGTCACGGCTCTACCATGTACCATTTTTCTACATTCATTTGTCTTTCAAATGTCTAACATAGACAATTTTGAACAAATGGAAATATCCAGGCATCACAAACTTCTGGGGAAGGAATTCTCACCTTGACAACACTTTGAGAATCTCTTGTTCGTGTTCTGCCCAATGTTGGAGGGTCACTCATGTCCTTTCCCACTCCTCTATTGTTGAAAGCAAATTTTTAAATGTAACCAGTTGAATGTTGTGTCCAATGATATCGGTATCGGACTGGGTAATTTTCTCCAAAAATCTCAGACACAGTAAGTTGAACTGTGAACAAATGGTAAATGATAGAGTGTCCCAAATGATTTTTCTGACTTTGAACTTATTCTGCTCACACAAATGTCTGGGAATGCGGATTTCTTCCTGGAACAGTTGGATTTGGCTGAATTCCCTTTGCTTTGAGCTGTACAGAGATTCCTATGAATCCTCATCAGGAATCCTCCACGAGTGCAAAAGATGACTCAGGATTTTTCTGCTCTGGCGCATTGTTTTCAGGTAGAACAAAGTAGAGAGAGAGACCAATTGGCTGCTGCTTCTGAAGCAAATATTTTTCCCCGTCTCCGTGCGTAAAAATACAAGAATGTCAACTGAAAACCAAACAGGACCATGTACACTCTACATGTACATTCTCTGGAATGAATGATAAGAGATTGTATACTGTATGCAGCATCATTGCTGTTGTTGTGCACGGTGCCTTTCATGAGCAAAAGAAAATAATGTGCCCGTTTTATGATTTGTTTAGATGCTTATATGCATCTGCGTAATTTTTTTAAATGGGTTGATAGCTTCATAATATTTGTGTTAATAGCACTGCATCTCATTCAAAAAAAAATTATCTAGCTTTCGTCTTCTTAACGAGAGAAAATATGTATCCAGCTGAAAGACGTCTCTGAAAATCGTGGTTCAATAAGATTTCTCATCTAAGATCTAAACAGATAATCCCCAATAGCAAAAGGCCAACATGTCAGGAATGAGTAAAGGGAAGCATCTTTGAACACCTTTGAAAGGAATTGTATCCTTTTTTTAGTTTAGAGGATCAAAACTGCACCAGTGTATCAGATGTGGTCTCAGCAATGCCCTGTACAGATGCAGTAAAACATTCCTGATTAAACCCAATACCCGTTGCCACAAACAGCATCATTCCACTTACCTTCCAAATCACTTGCTGCATCTGCAGACAGACTTTATATGATTCATGTACCAAGAATATGAAAGACATCTGTATCACAGAGTTCTGCAATCTCTCTCCATTTAATTGTTCCCGACTGCAATAGACAACTCACATTATATTATTGCTGCTGAGGATATGCTCACTAACCTTCCCTGTCTACATCATAAAGCAGATTCGCTACCTCCGTTGGAAGATATATTGAATGATAATTTTGGTGTACAAGGTAATTCAGCTTTGATCCATTCAGTCCTTTCATCCAGATATTTTACATAGATTCTTGATCATTGATGACCCTACAGTGATCTCTGAGTCAAAACTAGTGAAAGCTTTGTTTAAAAAAATCATATATCTCTACTGTCTATCTCCTGTTAGTGACAGCATTCCTGTTCCTGTGCAGCACTTCAGGCGGTTTGAATGGCCTCGTCTGGGGCTGTGTAATGTACTCAACGAGCTGGATTACTTCATCCTATATTCCTGTGTAATTCTTTGGAGGGGCAGAATGGTCTCCTCCCGTTTCATTGTAATGATCCAGTCTGGCTGAATGGAATGTTCCTCTACCCTGTAATCGCATTGAGAGGTGGATTGAGGTAACAATACATGGGGTAGGGACAGCAGTATATCTCTGCAACTGTGTCCAGGGTTGGATTGAGGGAAACGACATGGGATAGAGGCAGCAGTATATATTCCTGTAACAACCTGGAGGATGGATTGACTGAACAACACATTGGAAGGGGAAGCAGTTGGCCATTCGATGACACCATTCAGAATGCTCATGGCTGATCGGAGTGTGTCTGACCATCTGTCTCCTGTCTGTTCCCAATAAACATTTACTCTGCTGTACAGCAAAGATCAGTCAAGCTCAAACTAAAATATCTTCATTAACCGAGTCTTCACTGCTCCCTGAGGATGAGGACACCACAGACAACACAACAGTAAGGGAAAGGGACATCCTTCTTCCATTGAGGGACATATTTTTTTTAAAAACTGTGTTAACCTTATATCAAATGACTGCCCCATTTCGGATAAAGTGGTACAATAACTAGGAACATACATTAACCATTCTGCCCTCCAATATTTTCCCACATTACCCCTGACTGTTTCCAATCAAATATGCTGCTGCTGCTGTCTCAGGAAGAAAATACCTGATAGCATAACAATACACGGGCATTAAAAAAGGAGCAGAATTAGACCATTAGACTATCGAGTCTGATATGCCATTCAGTCATTTCCAATATGTTCCTCAGCATCATTCTCCTACCTTCTCCCTAGAATCCTTGATCTCCTTATAAATCAAAACTTATTTATTTGTGTCTGAATCGCACTCGTGTCTGTGTCTGTGTCTTAATGTGTATTTATGTGTGTGTGTGTTTGTGTGTGTCCATGTGCTTGTTATCTGTGTATTTGTGTGACTATGTCTGTCTGTCTTTGTATCAGCCTGTGTGCTTCTATCTGTGTTTGTGTCTATTTGTGTGTGACTCTTAATGTATTTGTGTGCTTCTAAGTGTGTGCATGCTTATCTCCTTGTATGCATTGTGTATGTTAGTATATTGGGGTATTTACCAATACATCTGTGCATTTCAATGTCTGTATCTTTGTGCAATGGATATCTGTTCTTCTGTGAGTGAGAGAGATGAGGTTGGAACTGACAGTAGGTTTGAATTGAGAATTGCTCTTTACTGAATATTGCTCCTTATTCAGTTAGTGGTACGTGGATGTTTCAGAATCTCCCCACAAGGCCTCCCGGTCCTCTCCAGCTCTCTCCAGGATCTTCCCCACATATCAGAGTAGGGGATGAGGGAACGGATATCCGGCACTCCACCACCCAGCTTTGTCCTTTCTGTCCTATTCCAGGCTGTTTCTCCTGGAATGGGAGAAAGGGAGGGAATGAGTGAGGGTAGGGAGTGGATGGTCCTGCTGTTCGTGCTAGGCTAGGTGAAGTGTGACATGGTGAGGTGGCCGGAGGGAGTCTGTCCATAGTGTTGTATCCATGTAGTGTTATTAGTGTGTGGGGCTATTGCGTCAGGGACAGAAAATGTCGGGGAGGGAAGGTGCTGAATGCAACAGTGAGAGTGGTCGTGCTTGAGCCTTATTTGGAGATAGAGTGTGAACCTTGGTTGAGGGTAGGTGCTGTAAGAGACATACAGTGAGTGTGAGGGAACAGTGAGAATATACTATGACACTTATCCTGACAGAGCGGGGTGGATATTGATGCTTGTCCTGTATTGCTGGACATATATTCAGATCACCTCAGCATGGAGGTGAGCCTCCCCGAATGTCTTATCCAAGTCTATCACCAATAACGACACAGGTTCTGTCCCGCAGATTCCACAGAATCAGTTTGGGTTGGTCTTACAATTAGCAAGGAGAGAAAGAAACCTGTTGTGTTATATATCTGAACCAAAACTGTCACGCAAATGGTTTGCATCATATGCTCTGGAAATTATATATGCAACTATATGCAAAGGGAAGCTATGACATACTGATATTATTACTGGGCTCTTAACCCAGAGACCCGCGTAATGTTCTGGGTTCAGGGATTCAAATCCTGCATGGCAGATTGAGGAATTTGAATTTAATAAATATCTGGAATCGAGGGTTTATGATGATCAGGAATCCATTGTTGATTGTTGGAAGAACTCATCTGGTTCACTGATGTCCTTTAGGGAGGAAACCGTTGTTCTTTTCCTTGTCTGGCCTGCACGTCCCTCCAGACCCAACTCTGTTGACTCTTAACTGCAGTAATAATGGACGGTGTCAAGTTGGATCGAAACTGAGTTAACTAAGTGACTGCTAATGTTGTGAAAAATAAATTCCATAAGTGTATATCAGTTAGGTTGAAGAGTATGTTGTGAACCAAACTAGAGAGCAGATTATTTCGGATTTGGTGTTGTGTGATACTGATTAAGGATGATCAGCCATGATCATATTGAATGGTGGTGCAGGCTCGAAGGGCAGAATGGCCTACTCCTGCACCTATTGTTTATTGTGTGGTCGGAAGGACTAATTACTGACCTTGCTCTGAAGCAGCTTTGGAGGAATAGTGACATTATATGTTGCATTTTACACGGCGTCTGCATTCAATATGGAATGTTTGAACATTCTGGTCAAACATCATGGAAGCCGAGAGGCTAGAGTGTCAAGTTCACTCCCGTGAACTGGGTAAGTACAATATTACATTCAGTCGGAGAACAATGGTTGTTAGACCCATATGGTCTTACAGCACGGAACAGGCCATTCGGCCCAAACTGGTCCATTCCGAACAAAATGTCCATTCACACTAACCCCATTTCCCTGCCATTTCTCTATATCCTTCTAATCCTTTCCTCCCTGTTAATTTGTCCAAATGCATTTTAAATTTTGTGAATGTACCCGCCTTAACCACTTCTGCTGGCTGCTCATCCCATATGCATACCATCCTGTGTGTAAAATAAATTGCACCTCAGTTTCACTTTTACTCTTTCCTCTCTGACCTTAACTTGATGCCCTCTAGTCTGTGATTGCCCAATCCTGGGGAAATAAAAGACTGAGTGCATTCACTCTATCACTGCCTCTCACAATCTTTTACACTACTATCAGATCCCCTTCAGCCTCATACATTCTAAAGTAAAAACTCCTAGCTTGTTCAACCTCTCACTATAACTCAGACCATTGAGTCTTGGCAACATCCTTGTAAATTTCTTCTGCACTCTTTCCAGTTTAATAACATCCTCCCTAGAGCAAAGTGAACAAAACTGAACATGACGTGACAAGTATGGACTCGCCAACATCTTGTATAACTACAACATAACTCCCTAATTTCGATATTCAGTGCTCTAACTGATGAAGGCCAGTGAGTCAAATGCCTTTTTCGGTGCCTTGTCTACCTGGGACTCCACTTACAGAGAACTGTGCACCTGAATTCCAGGGTCACTCTGTTCCACTGCACTCCTTAAGGCCCTGCCATTCACCATGAGACTCCTGCGTTGAGTTGACTTTCTAAAATGCAAGAACTTACACTTATCTGAATTAAACTCAATTTGCCATTTCTCGGCCCAATTCCCCACCTGATCAAGGTACTGCTGTAATTTCTGAAATTTCTGATAACCTTCCTCACTGTCCACAATATCACCTATTTTAGTGTCACCTTGAAACTTATAAATCATGCCTGTACATTCTCATCTGAATCACAGATATGTGTAATATATGAATATATGGTCCCAGCACCGAACCCTGATGCATTCCACTCATCACAGGCCTCCAGTCCGACAAGCATCCTTCCACGATTACCCTCTTCTTCCTATCATCAAGTTAATTTTGGACCTAATTTGCCAACTCTCCCTCAATTCCATGTGATCTAACCTTCCAGAGCAGCGTACCATGTGGAACCTTATTGAAGGCCTTACTGAAATCTATATATACAACCGTGCCCTTGACAAAGTTACTGGTCACTTCATCAAAGCAGTCTAACAAATGTGTGAGCCATAATCCCCCATTTACAAGGCCTGTCTTTCCAAATGCATGCATATCTTCTCCCTCAGAATCTAGTCAAATAACTTACCTGCCACAGATTTTAGGTTTACTGGTCTATAGTTCCCCGGTTTTTTTTTTGTAGCCCATCGTGAATAACGGCACAGCATTTATTACCCTCCAGTCCTCCAGGACATCACCCGTTGGCCACCGATGATGCAAATGTACCAACCAGGGCCCCCACTATTTCTTTCCTGCCCTCCTGCAGTGTTCCTGAATATATATGGTCAGGCCCAGGAGGTTTATAGAAATACTACAAAGTCTGAAAAATATGTTTATTTTTTTCGGGTAAAACACCCACGAGTGAGAAAGTGAGTTAACAATGATTAGCATAATAAATTAATGATTATGTTAATCACAGGAAGTGACTTCAGAAGAATTCCACACATTGTGGAATCCTGAAAATTCCCAGAAATTTACGAGCCAGTAAAGGAGGGCCATGAAACGGGTAAGGAAATCAAAAAGCGAACATACATGCAAAAACAGGAACACAAAGGCTGCATAAATCTATGTTCTATATCTCAAAGGAAAGAAAAAAGCATAGTCAAATGTGGAAATCTGCAATCAGGAGAGACGAGCTTATTATGGATAACAGAGAAGTGGCCAAGTAAATAACCAGTTACCTTGCATCTGTCTTCATGGAGGAAGATCCAGAAAATCACCCAGAAATACGACATCATTGTATAGGACTTGTGGATCGAAAGACATAAAGTCAATGTATATCAGTAACAAGGCTTTACTTGAACATGCAACTGGATTGAGCTTTGCTAACTTGACAAACCAGATGTACTTCATACCAAAATCTTCAGAAATAAACCACTAATAAAAGTATTAGTTGCACTGTCGATGACTGTGTTTTATTACGAAGTGCATTCTGCATAGTCTGGATCCAAGCACTATAGATGAACGGTAGTGATCCAAGCATCTACAAAGGGAAGAAAAGGTAGTGTGGAGAACTGCAGACCAATTAACTTGACATTTGTGGGGGAAACTGTTGGAATCTATTATATAGGATGTGATATTCGTTATTTAGAAGTTAACAGCAACATTGGAGAGAGTCAGTGTCACCTTGAAACTTATAAATCATGCTGTACATTCTCATCTAAATCACAGATATGTGTAATATATGAATATATGGTCCCAGCACCCGAAAGGCATTTCTGAAAGGGAAATCATGCTTGACAAGCTTTGGAATTGTTTGAAGTTGATTCTTACAGCATAGATAATGGGGAACCAGTACAATTGGCATATTTTAGATTATCAGAAGGCTTTCTATAAGAATGCACACAATGAGTTTGTAAATGCAATGAATGTGAAGGGTATTTGGAGGAATATATGCAAGTTGTAAGTTAAAGTTTGGATTGCATTCCTTTAAGGGAGTCAGAATATAGATGTAAATACATGTTGAAGCAGTTTAACAGCGTGTTGGTGAGTACTGTACCTGGAACATTGAGTAAAGTTTTGGTGACCAAATCTGAGAAAGAATATACTGACCACAGAGGAAGTTCAGTGGACATTCTCCAGATTAATCCCTCAGTTGGCGAGATTGCGTGATGAGGAAACGAGGCCCGGGTTCTTTAGAGTTCAAAGAATGAGAGATGGGTAACTGTGAAATGTATAAAATTAACAAAACATGTGACAAGTTGGAAATTAACAGGATGTTTCTCCTGCTGCCTAATACACAATCAAGGGAAATAATGGCAGGATAAAGGACAGACCATTTAAGCCTGCAATAAGGAGGAAATTCTGCACGCGTAGGGGACTAACTAACAGAGGGGCATGGAAACCTGCTGCCAGGGCAAGATTAGGGAGAATTCCATATATTCTACAAGTGTGTCCAGCGGAACAGAATGACCAGGGAACAGGTAGGACTCATTAGTGACTTGCCAAATTGTATCCAAATGAAGTTAGTGGTCGGAGACACAAGGTGGTGGTTGACTCCTTGTGTGACTGGAGGCCAGTGTCCAATGGTATACTACAGGGATCAGTGCTGTGTCCCTTATTATTTGTGATTTGGAGGTGCTGGTGTTGGACTGGGTGGACAATGCCAAATATCGCATTACAACAGATTATAGTCCAATAGGTTTATTCGGCGGCACTAGCTTTTGCAGTGCTGCTTCTTCATCAAAGCGCACAATCACCTGATGAAGAAGTAGCGCTTCGAAAACTAGTGCCTCCGAACAAACCTGTTGGACTCTAACCTGATGCTGTGTGATTTTCCACTTTAATATTTGTCGTACTCATAAATGATGTCGCTGTGAATATGGACGAGAGGTGGGGAGTGTGATAAGTAAGTTTGTGTTTGATACGCAGATTGGCCGGTTGATTGGCAGTGAGGAGGAAGGCCTTAAGTTACGGAAAGATACAGATGGAATGGTCAGCTGGGAAGGTCAATGGCAGATATAACATAACCCTGATGAATATGAGGTGATATACTTTGGAAGAAGGAACCAGACAGGGGGGACTCAATGAATGGCAGCACATTAGGAAGGTCAGAGGGTGCTTCTCCACACATCCCTGAATGTGATGTACAGGTTAATACACAATTTGGGAAAGCATAAACATAACCTTGATTCATTGAGGCACAGATTAAAAGAGCTATGCGCAACTTTGGTGATGCCAAGATGGAATACTGTGTGTAGTTCTCGGAATCACATTACAGGAAGGATGTGATTGCACTGGGGGGGGGGGGGGGGGGGTGCAAAGAAGATTCACCAGGATGTTCCCTGGGATTGAGCACATCAGCTATGGGGAGAGGCTGGAGAAGCTTGGGTTGTTTAGTTTGGAGGAGAGGAGGCTGAGGGGGACGTGATTCTGAAGGATGGAATTACGAGGAGCATGGGCAGTGTGGATGGAGAGCAGCTATTCCTTTTAGTCGAAGGGCCACACTTTTAAAGTGAAGGGTTTGGGTTTTAGTGAGGATTTGAGTATTGCTTTTCATCCAGAGTGTGTTGGGGTCTGAAATGTTTTTCTTGAGAGGCGAGTTGTTATGGTAACCTCAGAACCATTAGAAAATACATGGTAGTGCACTTGAAATGCCTTAAGATTCACAGCTACGAATATTATGTCGCGAAGTGGGTCTAATGTAGACCGTGCTGTATTTCTGACAGTACAGAGTCTTTGCTTCTGTGATTGTATGGCTGTGGAAGGCCAATCACTGAGTACCTTAAAATAGGAATTGATAGGATTCTGAAGAATATCTTAACAAAGTTTTTACGCAGAACTTGTAATATTTTCTGAAAATATGTCAATGGCAAAATTAGGGGGGAAAATGTGCAGCTTTCCTACAGTTCGATACCAGATAATTGAGGACCGGGAAATAGCAGAACTAGGGGGCAAATACTTCAGTTATGCCTTCACAGAAGAAAGAAACAAAAAAAAAAGAAAATTTCCTAGCAATACGAGGGAACTTTAGTCTGTTGAGAAAAAGGGAATTGACTTAAATTATCAACTAAACAGTTTATAGACTGAAATTAATGGGCATAGACAAAGTCAGCAGAGATTCGGAAGCTCCGAGTTAGAACAAACAGAGTTGTAGTCTCTGGTTTGTTACCCGTGCCACGTGATAGAGAGTCGAGGAATAGGGAGAGAGAGCAGTTAAATGCGTGGCTACAGGGATGGTGCAGGAGGGAGGGATTCCGGTTTCTGGACAACTGGGGTCCTTTCTGGGGAAGGTGGGACCTCTATAAAAAGGATGGGCTACACCTGAACCTGAGGGGCACCAGTATCCTTGGGGGGAGGTTTGCTAGTGCTCTTTGGGAGGGTTTAAACTAACTCCGCCGGGGCATGGGAACCTGGACTGTAGCTTTAGGGTACAGGACCTTGAGTGTAGGGAGGTTAGGAATAATGCAGCGATCTCTAAGGAGGGTGCCTGTAACCAGAAAGGTGGATTGAAGTGTGTATACTTCAATGCCAGAAGTATAAGGAATAAGGTAGGTGAACTTGCAGCGTGGGTTGGTACCTGGGACTTCGATGTTGTGGCCATTACAGAGACGTGGGTAGAACAGGGACAAGAATGGCTGTTGCACGTTCCAGGGTTCAAATGTTTTAGTAGGATCAGACATGGGGGTAAAAAATGGGGAGGCGTGGCATTACTTGTCAAAGACAGTATCACAGCAGTGGAATGGACGATGGAAGAGGACTTGCCATCTGAGGTAGTTTGGGCTGAGGTTAGAAATAGGAAAGGTGAGGTCACCCTGTTAGGTGTTTTCTACAGGCCTCCTAATAGTCCTAGAGAAGTAGAGGATAATATTGCGAGGATGATTCAGGAAAAGAGTGAAGGTAGCAGGGTGGTTGTTATGGGGGACTTTAACTTCCCAGATATTGACTGGGAGAGCTATAGCTCGAGTTCATTAGATGGGTCGGTGTTTGTACAATGTGTGCAGGAGGGTTTCCTGACACAATATGTCGACAGGCCAACAAGAGGGGAGGCTATATTGGATTTGGTTCTAGGTAATGAACCAGGCCAGGTGTTAGACTTGGAGGTAGGTGAGCACTTCGGGGACAGTGACCACAACTCGGTGACTTTTACTTTAGTGATGGAGAGGGATAATCGTGCGCCGCAGGGCAAGAGCTATAGCTGGGGGCAGGGAAATTATGATGCAGTGAGGCATGACTTAGGATGTGTGGATTGGAAAAACAGGCTTCAAGAGAAGAACACTAATGAGATGTGGGGATTGTTCAAGGAGCAGCTACTGCGTGTCCTCGATAGGTATGTACCAGTCAGGCATGGTGTAAAGGGCCTTGTGAGGCAGCCGTGGTTTAGTAAGGAATTGGAGTCCCTTGTGAAAGGGAAGAAGGCGGCATATGTAAAGATGAGGCGTGAAGGTTCAGTAGGGGCGATTGAGAGTTATAAGGTAGCCAGGAAGGAGCTAAAGAGGGAGCTAAGAGAAGCGAGAAGGGGACATGAAAAGTCTTTAGCTGGTAGGATTAGGGAGAACCCAAAGGCTTTCTATAGGTATGTCAAGAATAAAAGGATGACTAGGGTAGGTATCGGTCCAGTCAAGGATAGTAGTGGGAAGTTGTGTGTGGAGGCGGAGGAGATTGGAGAGACATTAAATCAGTACTTTTCATCAGTATTCACTCAGGAACAGGACACTGTTGCTGATGTGAATATGGAATCACAAATAATTAGAATGGATGCCCTGGAAATATGCAGGGAAGAGGTTTTGGGAATATTGGAAAGGATGAATATAGATAAGTCTCCTGGGCCTGATGGCATTTACCCCAGGATCCTATGGGAAGCTAAGGAGGAGATAGCAGAGCCATTGGCCTGGATTTTTATGTCGTCATTGTCTACGGGAATAGTACCAGAGGACTGGAGGATAGCGAATGTGGTCCCATTGTTCAAGAAAGGGAGTAGGGATAGCCCTAGTAACTATAGGCCAGTGAGTCTGACTTCAGTGGTGGGCAAAGTCTTAGAGAGAATGGTAAGGGATAAGATTTATGAACATCTGGGTAGGAATAACGTGATCAGGGATAGCCAGCATGGTTTTGTGAAGGGCAGGTCGTGCCTCACAAACCTTATTGAGTTCTTTGAGAAGGTGACTAAGGAAGTGGATGAGGGTAAAGCAGTAGATGTTGTGTATATGGATTTTAGTAAGGCGTTCGATAAGGTTCCCCATGGTAGGCTAATGCTAAAACTACGGAGGTATGGCATTGAGGATACATTAGAGGTTTGGATTAGGAATTGGCTGGCTGGAAGGAGACAGAGGGTAGTAGTTGATGGATTATGTTCATCTTGGAGCGCAGTTACTAGCGGTGTACCACAAGGATCTGTTTTGGGACCATTGCTTTTTGTTATCTTTATAAATGATCTAGAGGAAGGACTTGAAAGCTGGGTAAGCAAGTTTGCGGATGACACAAAAGTCGGTGGAGTTGTGGATAGTGAGGAAGGAAGTGGTAGGTTACAGCGGGATATAGATAAGTTGCAGAGCTGGGCGGAAATGTGGCAAATGGAATTCAATGTAGCTAAGTGCGAAGTCTTTCACTTTGGTAGGAATAACAAGATGATGGATTACTGGGCTAATGGTAGGCTACTTGGTAGTGTGGATGAGCAGAGGGATCTTGGTGTCTATGTACACAGATCTCTGAAAGTTGCCACCCAGGTAAATAGTGCTGTGAGGAAGGCATATGGTGTACTGGGCTTTATTGGCAGAGGAATTGAGTTCCGGAGTCCTGAGGTCATGTTGCAGTTGTATAAGACTCTGGTGAGGCCTCATCTGGAGTATTGTGTGCAGTTTTGGTCGCCATACTATAGGAAGGATGTGGAAGCTTTAGAACGAGTGCAGAGGAGGTTTACCAGGATGTTGCCTGGAATGGTAGGAAAATCTTATGAGGAAAGGCTGAGGCACTTGGGGCTGTTCTCATTGGAGAAGAGAAGGTTTAGGGGAGATCTGATAGAAGTGTATAAGATGATTAGGGGTTTAGATAGGGTAGATACTAAGAACCTTTTACCGCTAATGGAGTCAGGTGTTACTAGGGGACATAGCTTTAAATTAAGGGGTGGTAGGTATAGGACAGATGTTAGGGGTAGATTCTTCACACAGCGGGTTGTGAGTTCATGGAATGCCCTGCCCGTATCAGTGGTGAACTCTCCTTCTTTATGGTCATTTAAGCGGGCATTGGATAGGCATTTGGAAGTTATTGGGCTAGTATAGGTTAGGTAGGATTCGGTCGGCGCAACATCGAGGGCCGAAGGGCCTGTACTGCGCTGTATCCTTCTATGTTCTATGTTCTAGATTCATGAAATAGGAATCATACTTGAGAAAGTGGCTTTTAGCAAAATTATGTAGAAGCTATCAATGCAATACGAGTGGAATTTCTGAAAGAGTTTTGATAAAGCCCAAGCCTATTGTGCAAATTTGAATCGTGTGGGACTGGGGCTAATACATGGACATGGTTCTCGAAGGACAGAGCTGGCAGGAAACAGTGAGTAGGAATAAAACAACTTTTTTTAATGGAAGGCTAGGCGTATACAGCAAGGATCGTGGCTTGGGCGCCAGCTATTGCCAATACACTTCATAAATTTGGTTGAGTGTCTCAAATGCAATATTCCCAAGTTTGCTGACAGCACTAAACAATGTCAGCTTATGAGTGGTGAGGAGGATGTAAAAAAGCTCCAAGGTGACTGAGACAAGTGAAATGACTGGGCAAATATGTGGCGGATGGAGAGCATGGGAGAGATGAGATGCTAACTTCATTGATGGGAACAATAGAATGGCAGCCTATCATTTGAAAAGGGAGTGGTTGAACAATGTTGCTCTATAAAAGAACTTAAGCTGCATTTTTGTTTATTTCTGTGCAGCCCTCCGAGTCCATGTAAGGCAGTGAGTTCTGAAACCAGGAGTCAATACTGGGAATAGCATTGGCACGCTGACCAGTGTATATAGACCCAGCAAAAGGGGAGCTGTAACATTGAAAGGAATCTGGATCTCCCTGTACACCAGTCACTGGAAGCAATATTTCAGGAGCAGTAAGTAGGGAGGAAGATAAATGCTGTATTCACCTTCATTTCAGGGGGATTTGAGTACAGGAGTAAGAGTATCTTACTGCAGCTGTACAGGGCTTTGGTGAGACCCCATCTCGAACATTGTGCAGCATTGTGTGCAGTTTTGGTCTCTGTTCCTAATAGAGGACAAACCTGACATTGAGAGAGAGCAGCAAAGGATGAGCAGACTGATCTCTGGGATGACAGACTTATTATGGGATCTGAGTTTGGGAGGGACTGGACTTGTGTGCCATTAGGTTTAGGAAAATGAGTGGAGATCTCAGTGAAATATATCACACTCTGATTGGCGAGACAGATTGGAAGCAGGGATGGTAATTCCCTGGCTCGGATGTCTAAAGCAAGGGGCCACAGTATCAGGTACAGACAGGCCGCTTTGCATTGAGGTGAGAATAAATGTCTGCACTCTGAAACTGGCGAACCAGGGGTACTCTCTCCCAGATCAGGCTGTGGAAGTCATGACGCTGAATATAAATAAAGACTTCTGGAAACTAAAGGGATAGGGAGAGAGCAGGAGTACGGTGTGAAGATAGAAGATCAGCTATCAGTCCAGGTTGTTCTCCAATAACGCGGTAGCTCTGTTTCTGTGCAACACTGTGTTGTCGAAAATCGTGCAATATTAATAATGGGGTGTAAGGAAAAAAGAGAGTAAGGGGCGAACCCCCAAAAATATCAGTAAAATCTAAAAATTAAATTTGGTCTTGGACAGTCTAAATAAATCTTTAAATCACATGTTGTAATGGAACAGTGCTGTAAATGTAACACTTTCACACTACAGTCACTCACTGGAGCACTGTACCTTTCACCAGAAAGCACGTGGGGTTGACTGACCACGTGATGCCAATGGGGAATTCCAGGTCTCCTCAAGATTCTCTCCACAGTTTGGAATAAAGGTCTTTCTAAATGTAGTCTACAATTTCCAGTTTCAGGCTCAGTTTCAAGGCTTCGTGAGCACATTGCATTCCTGTTTTAACTGAACACATTGTTTGTACATTTTGCAGCGAGAGGATCCTGAGGCAGGGTTTTGCTGTTCAGCTGGTTCCCGGCAAGGAATCGCGTCACAGAGAATGAGAGTTCACTTTATAGAAAAGGATACACGAATCACATTGCAGCCAAATTGTATTGAATCAACACGCGGTATCGGAGAACTGCCTGTATATTGAATGGAGGAGCAAAACTGATGGGCTGAAGGCACTACAGAAGTTCTCTTTTAAATATTTCACAATGTTTAAACATATTAAGGGATATGAATATTTTATGGGGAGAACTTCACTGAGGAGATGTTCGGCCATTAACGAGCACAGGGAAAGCTCAATATGTTGCATGACCTACTCCTGTCACAATGTTTCTGTGCAGTCTGTTGGAATGCTCTGCAAATATTGTCACAAGCTCTCAGCTGTTAGGAAGGAGACCTCTGCAGGGTCGACAGGATTGTGTTTCCCATTCCCTTTTCTAATAAAGAGGCTGGGGCCTGGTGTTCGTTATAGGTTCATCCTTTAAGACCTTAGTGCAGTATGATATAATTCAGTGTCTTGCTTGGCCGACTGAGAGACCATTGAAGAGTTTATCACATGTCTTTGCGTCTGGAGTCACTTTTAGGCCAGACCAGGAAAGCATGGGAGATTCGTTTCCTGAAAGTACATTTGGGGAAGGAGATCGATATTTACAAGTGATATTGCACCCAGGATCACTATTACTGACACCAGAGTTTAGATCTTGATTTTTTTTTATTGTTTTTACTTTGCACCAGCTGCCAGAGCATTAGCCTGGTCTGGATTAGTAATCCAGTGACATTTCCACAACAGCACCATCTCCACATGAAGACCTATTGGAAACCAAACTGAACAGGTTATTTCTGTGCTGCTTGACAGCTCTGTCAAAGAGAACTCAGACTAATTTAACTGTCGTGATGGGACTGAAGGATAGTAAATAGTCAGATTGCAGTAATCCTCCTCTTAGCGGATTGGACATAGTTGAGTAATTTTCCACATTGCCAGGGAGATGTCAGAGTTGGAGCTGGAATGAAACGGCTTCCCCAGGGACACGGCTTGTTGTGCAGCACAAGTCTTCAGTCCTATTGTAGGAATGGGGTCAGGGCCCATTGACTATGTCGTATCTACTGTGTTCAGCTGTTTTTTTTTCATCTCAAGTGCAGTGAATCGAATTGGTTTGTGACTGCCATCTGTGATTCAGAGGGCATCATGACGAGGGTGAGGTGGATAATCGACTCAACGCTTCTGACTGAGGATGGTGCAGATACTGCATCTTTTACACTGACGTACAGGGCTGTTCCTTTATTTAGGATGCGGATATTTGTGGAGTCATCTCTTCTAGTAAGTTATTTAATGGTCCATCGGCTTTTATGCATGGATTTGACAGGCTGACAGAGCTTAAATTTGAATTGTTAATCTTGGGATCATTTCTCCCTCTGTATCAGATGTTAGCTGTGCTGTTCGTAGTGTAACCAGTCAAGTCTGTTCGCATTAATGGGATGTCATCAGGTTTAGGTGCACGTGATTCCGACCCTGGCATGTTCACACACACTCGTCACTGAACCATGGATGGTAATGGTAGACTGATGGATTATCCTGAGGAAAAAGTCACAGATTGTCATTGAAAACAATTCTGCTTCTTCTGCTGCTGTGATCTACATCATCAGATGATAACCCAGTTTAAGCCTCAATATTTAAAATTCAATTCTACTGACTGTTCCCCATTTCACACCGAGACCCATTCACCCATCAGCCCTGTATTCAGTGACCTACTCTGGTTTCTGATGCGGAAATACTTCCATTTTCATATTCTCATTCTGCTGGAAGTCTTTCCTTGGTGCCAAGCCTCCAAATTGTTGCATAAACTCAATCCATTTAAGGTACTAATCCGAATCTTCTCCTTTCCAAAGTGCCATGTTCTGTGTTCGAAGTGAACTTGTTTCCCACTGCTTTCTCCCTGACCATGATTCAGAGCTCTGTAGTGTCAGTGATACCAACCTTATGCAATTTCAGAATCAATGAACTTCTGCACCATGCCTTCAGTTCCCAGTGTACGGCGCTCCATGGTGGACAAGATGTTTGGGAATCTTTGACATACATCATTGGAAATTGTTCAAAAGAGTTGAACTTTCAGGTCCAGTGAACCTTCTATAAATCTCCCAGTATCTCCAACATTTTTAACAGTCTTATTTCCAGTATCCATAGTCATTTGTTTAATTTAAAATTTGTTCTGTGCTTATTCATTTCTGGAGAAACTCAGCAGGTCTGTCAGCATCCGCAGAGACAGAGAAACAGAGTTAGCGCTTCCAGTCCAGTGTGACACTTCTTTAAAACTGAATACAATTGCAAAATCCCTTGCCAGAAGAGGGGGATGAGTTGCAGGGAAAAGAGGGTGTAACAAACGATAAACGGGCTTTTAGCAGTGGTGAATGAGAAGCTACTGAAAAACGGGTTTAAATTAAGTTGTGAATGGGGGAAAGGTGTTCTCTCTATTGATTGCAAGACAAAGAAGTCACAACCACACCCGGTCATAGGGAGGCCAGGAGGGAGAATGTTGACTGTGAGGTATTATATAGGTCTGGCCACAGATACGTTTTCACTATAGTGATCATCACACCCTTCAGACAAAGAAATTCAGATGCTTGACTTCTTACTGGCACTAGTAAGCGTTTCATGCCGCCTTAGTATTGTAACATGGAGAAAAAACAAATCACAGTATGAAGTTTGGTCTGAGTGTTGGTTACCTGTCATGTTGAAGATAGTTCCAAATTTGCAGTGCTTATCTTTAAATGCTTGTTCTTGAAGTTAGTATCAGATGGAGTGTAGAAGATTGCAGGCTGACATTGTAGAAATTTATAAAATCATGAGAGGGATGGATAGGGTGAATAGCCAAGATCTTTTCCACGGGCTGGGGGAGTTCAGGCATAGAGGGAATGGGTTTAAGGTGTAAGAGGGAAGATTTAAAAGGGACGAAGGGACAACGTTTCTACACAGAGTGTGGTGTGGGTATGGAATGGGCTGCCAGGGTAAGAGTGGGAGGTGCAAGTACAGCTGCAACATTTAAAACTCATTTGGACAAACATATGACTGGGAAAAACTTGGAGGCATATGGGCCAAATGAAATCAGATGGGACTAGTATAGTTTGGAAAACTTGTCCAGCATGGACATTTAGAAAAGCTTCACGCAGAGTCAGTGTGGGTTTGTGAATGGGAAATTATACTTTGCCCTGTAAAATCATGCAAAGTATTTCTGGAATGCCTGAGAATGTAACAAGTGGACTTAATAAAGGGGATCTGGTAGGCACGAGGCTTTCCAGAGATTTTTCACAAGGTATTGCAAAATAAAAGTTCTTACACAAAACAGAAGCCTTAGGACGTCGGATATTGTATTAACATGGGATGTTGACTGGTTAACACAGAAATCGAAGAGTCAGGATTAATGGATCTTTATGATAAGGGAATCTGCTGGAGGACCACAGATATCAGTCCGATGGCATCAGTTATTGACAATCTATACTGATAGCCTGAAGGAGGGAGCTGAGTGCAATATACATCCGAGTTTGTGGAGGACACTGAGAACCAAAAGGCAGGTTGCTATTTAATGGCGAGGACTTCCAGAAAAGGAGCAGTAGAAAGGGATTGGAATCTTCCTGTATATGAAACATAAAGTCAGCATGCTGATACAGCAAGTAACTAGGTGGGTGCATGAGGCAGCTTCCTGGGATGGAAGGGTTTAGTTATTGAGAATCTCTAAAATGGTGAGGCGATCATCCATTGGCGTTTAAATGAATGATGAATGATACTGCTGAAGGATACAAGACACAGAAGAGGCTTGAGAAGGTAGGTGTTGAGACGTTGTTTCCATTCCTGGGCAGACTGTCGCACTCGAGGATATAGATACTGAATCAGGAGTATTGATTTCAATCTGAGATGTAAACCGATGTCTTCTCTCCGAAGGTAGTGAATGTCTGGAGTTCCCTGACCCAGAGAGGTGTGGAGGGATACAAGGCGTCGGCAGGAAAGTGGAGCTGAGCCCTGGATTAGATCAGCCATGTTTGTATTAAATGACAGGGCTAGCTTGAGGAGCCGATTGACCTACTCCTGTTCCTATTTATTAATTTCACGTGCTGTGCTATTGGAAAGTAATGGGTTATTTTCTTGGAAATCGTGTTGTAAAAAGTTGCATTCAGGGAGAGCAGAGGATTTGTTGTTTTAACCCTGGGTGGAGTATGGGGCTGTATTCCCAGCGTATCTGGGGCTGCAATATGTCCCACATTTGGAGCAGACATTACAGAGAGGGGAAGCCTGAAAACAGGGATTGGGGGTGGTGGGGGCACTTTCTGGCCCAGCCTACATTTTCCAAGTACATTTCCACAACTGCACCTAACTATGGGAGTGGCCTCGATCTGCCCCTGTGTAGCAGGTCCGAAGGGCTGAATGGAACATCAGAACACAGGGCTGAGGGACACGAGGGGGCCATTCAGCCCTTTGGCACTACTCCACCAGTAAATAAGGTCGTGGCTCATCTCATTGTGGTCCCAGCTGCACTTTGCTCTCCATGCACCATTATCCCTGAGTCACCTGTCTGTAGACAATCAGACAAAGCCAGCCTCGGTATAATATAAATATCTGGCCATCCAAAACTTCTGGGAAAGAGAATTCCCACTGGAATGAAATACCACTTTATGAATTTCTCCTAATCCATGCTCTGAATGGTGTTGGAGGGTGTCACTGTTTCCTTTTCTCGTCCCACTCCGCCACTGCTCACAACAAATTTTAAATGTAACCAGGTTGGTGATTTGGCTGATGATAAAGTTCTCAGACTGGGGGAGGTTCAGTGATAGGAACAAGACAGGGAGATTTGTTTAGTCAGCCACACGTAACTAATAGAACTAACGGATGCACCATATGGTGGATCTGTGGTTAGCACTGTTACCTTCCATCGCTATGGAGCTGCGTTCAATTCCAACCTCGGACAACCTGGATTTTGAACATTCTCCCCATGTCTGCGTGGGCTTCCTCCAAGTGTTTCAGTTTCCTCCCACAGTCGAAAGATATGCAGCTTAGAGTGGATTATCTATGCTAAATTGCCCATAGTGCCCAGGGATGTGTACGTTAGATAGGTTAGTGATGAGAAATGCAGGGTTACATGGATAGAGTACGTGGGGGGGTGCAGTCCAGGGGGTATACAGTTCCGAGGGTCAGTGTGGACATGATAGGTGGAATGTCTTGCTTCCACACTGTAGTGATTCTATAAAAAATGACAAGAAGTTTGGATTTTACAAACACCCAGTGGGTATCTATCTGATCCACTCTCCTCTCGGCTTTGTATGTTTCAATAACATCACCTCTCATTCCAAGAGTAACCTGTTAAAGCCTTCATAATATAAGACACTCTTCCCTGGAATACATGAAGTGAAGCATCTCCAAACTGCTTCCAAATTAATTATGTCTTTTCTCAGGTAAGAAGACAAAAATAATCTCACACTCACTTGAGGTTGATTTTTGTTTTCTCTATGGTGAGAGTATTTGGAACTCACTTCCCAGCAGAGCATTGGAGGCAGAGATATTGAATATTTTTGAGGCACAGACAGAAGGTTCATAAGCAACAACAGAGTCAAGGATTATCGAGGAATGGGCAGCAATTTGTCAGTGTAGGGGAAAATGGAGACAGTGGTGCAAAATCACACTGCTCCAGAACATCCAGGAATATAATGCAAACCGAAATGATAATATCGATAAAATGTTAAAGGGGAAATCCAAGATGGCGGTGATCCAGAAGGTCTTCTTTGTTGGGCTCTGCATTACAGCACGGGCAAAGTGGTTCCCGAACCTACTCTATTCCAGCAATTTACTTAAAATTCAACCCTAAAAGGGTGATAGAATCTTTATTAATCCCGTTTTATCAAGTGGAAATGACAGAATTTGGAAAAGGATGAGTAAGTCGTAACACACGGTGCACCCATCAGAAGCAACGAGCATACCTGAGGCGATATCTGCAACCCACTCTGCTCGTTCCCTGGACCCAGTTACTCACCAGGTCTTGGTCACTGAGTTCATCAAGTTACGTAAAATGATTGAAGGCATGATTAAAGAAAAGTTCAGCCGCGGCTAGAACCACGACCACTCTCAGATGCGCTCCAAAAACTTGAGAAGCAACTTGACAGCTTTGGAAACAAAATGGACGATGTCAAGCGCCAAACTGCATGAGAGAGTCTGCGATCAATTCCTCACAAGAGAGGATCCTCATTGTTGAAAAACAGGTCCGTATCTTTACTGAACATGATGACGACGTTGAGAACAGGGGCAGGATGAAGAATGTTCACATCGTCGGTCTGCTGGCCCAGACAGCAGGTGGTCAGCCAGTCAGTATTTTTCGAGAACTGGCTGCAGTGATTCCTTCACTTCGAAACTGAAGAGACACGGATGAAGACTGATACAGTTCATCGGGTTACGGTGCACAGGTCAGGCTCAGACCAGCGTTCTCACCCTGTCCTCGTGCGGTTACATAGTTATGGGGATAAACAAAGACTAATGGAAGCTTCCAGAACCCAGGGGAAAGATCCAATGGCTTTAAATCAAGGGCTCCAGGATTATGTCCTTTTTGGGACTTTCAGTGGCGGTGATTCTGAAAAAAAATCATTTGATGATATAGAACATAGAACATTACAGCGCAGCACAGGCCCTTCGGCCCTCGATGTTGCACCGACCTGTCATACCAATCTGAGCTCATCTAACCTATACCATTCCATGTACGTCCATATGCCTGTCAAATGACGATTTAGATGCACTTAATGATAGCGAATCTACTATCTTTGCAGGCAAAACATTCCATACCCTTACTACTCTCTGAGTAAAGAAACTACCTCTGACATCTGTCCTATATCTATCACCTCTCAATTTAAAGCTATGCCCCCTCATGAACACCGTCACCATTCTTGGACAAGGGCTTACCTATCTAAACCTCTGATTATCTTATATGTCTTTATTAAGTCACCTCTCAAACTTCTGCTGTCTAACGAAAACAGCCTCAAGTTCCTCAGCCTTTTCTCGTAAGACCTTCCCTCCATACCTGGCAATATCCTAGTAAATCTCCTCTGCACCCTTTCCAAAGCTTCCACATCCTTCTTATAATGTGGTGACCAGAAATGTACACAATACTCCAAGTCCGGCCGCAGTAGAGATTTGTACAGCTGCAGCATAATTTCATGGTTCCGGAACTCGATCCCTCTATTAATAAAAGCTAAAATACTGTATGCCTTCTTAACAACCCTGTCAACCTCAGTGGCAACTTTCAGTGATCTATGTACCTGGACACCGGGATCTCTCTGCTCATCCACAATACCAAGAACCTTACCATTAGCCCAGTACTTTGTATTCCTGTTACTCTGACCAAGGTGAATCACCACACACTTGCCCGCATTAAACTCCATTTGCCACCTCACAGACCAGCTCTGCAGCTTATCTACGTCTCTCTGTAACCTCCAACATTTTTCCTCACTATCCACAACTCGTCCGACCTTAGTGTTTGCAAATTTACTAACCCAAGTTCTACACCCTCATCCAGGTCGTTTATAAAAATGATGAACAGCAGTGGACCCAACACCGACCCTTGTGGTAAACCACTACTAACTGGACTCCAGGATGAACATTTCCCATCATCCGTGACCCACTGACTTCTTTCAGCAAGCTAATTACGGATCCAAACTGCTATATCTCCCACAATCTCATTACTCCGCATTTTGTACAATAGCCTACTATGGGGAACCTTATCGAACGCCGTGCTGAAATCCATATACACCACATAATCCGGTTTACTCTAATCTACCTGTTTGGTCACCTTCTCAAAGAACGCAATAAAGTTTGTGAGGCACGACCTCCCCTTCACAAAACCGTGCTAACTATCCCTAATCAATTTATTCTTTTCTAGATTATTATAAATCCTATTCTTTACAGCCTTTCCCAACACTTTACCAACAACTGAAATAAGGCTCACTGATCTATAAGTACCAGGATTGTCTCTACTCCCCTTCTTGAAGAGGGGAACCACATTTCCCATTCTCCAGACTTCTGGCAATAGTCCTGTAGACAATGACGATTTAAAGATCATTGCCAAAGTCTCGGCAATCTCCTCCCTGGCTTCCCAGAGGAACCTAGGATAAATCCCATCCGGCCCAGGGGACTTATCCGCTTTCACACTCTGCAGTATTTCTAATATCTCCTCCTTGTGAACCTCAATCACACCTAGTCTAGTAGCCTGTATCTCAGTATTCTCCTTGACAAGATTGTCATTTTCTCGAGTGAATATTGTTGAAAAAATATTCATTTAGTGCTTCCCCTATCTCCTCTGACTAAAACACCACTCTCCACTCCTATCCTTGATAGGCCCTATTCTTACTTTCGTCGTTCTTTTATTCCTTAAATACCTATGGAAAGCCTTAGGGTTTACCCTGATCCTATCAGCCAACAACTTCTCATGTCTCCTCCTGGCTCTTCTGTGCTCTCCCTTTGGGTCTTTCCTGGCGACCTTATAAACCTCAAGCGTCCTAACTGAGCCTTCACATCTCATCCTAATACAAGCCTTCTTCTTTCTCTTGACCAGAGATTCCATTTGCTTCACAAACCACGGCTCCCACACTCTACATCTTCCTCCCTGCCTGACAGGTACATACTTATCTAGGACACACGGTAGATTTTCATTGAATAAGTTTCACATTTCTAATGTGCCTATCCCCTTCAGTTTCCTTCTCGCTCCTATGCTTCCTAAATCATGCCTAATCGCATCATAATTGCCTTTCCCTAGCTGTAACTCTTGCCTATTGCTATACACGTATCCCTTGCTATCACTAAAGAAAACATAACATAAGTTGTGATCGTTATCACCAAAGTGCTCACCTACTTCCAAAACTAACCCCTATCAAGAGAAGAGTAAGGGAACTCGGGAATCAGTATTCCCTCTGATACCCAATGGTTCTCCGTATTGCATTTAATGGATCCATGAACCTGTCTGACTGTGCAGAGAAAGCGAAAACTTTGTGGACATTTTAAATTCCCCGATCGATTTTGTTCAGTTTTTTGGGTTTTTTTATATGTTTAGTTTTGAGAACTTGTCAGTTGTAATAGTTTTAGATTGTGCAGTTTTTAAGCTCGATGAGACTTTGTTTATTAATCAGTAATTCGAGTTATTCCTCTCTCGAGTTCAAATGTTGCTACAGTGTGTTGTGTATAATGCTATACTTAAATGGTGTACTTGGAACATTAAGGGAAGCGACTGGCGACTCAAGAGGAAAAATTTACTTTCTAGTCTAAAAAATAGAGAGGGTGGATGTTTTCTATTGCAGGAAATGCAGCTTGATGACAAGGAACATTTGACGTTACAACAGGGCGGGTTTGAATGTTTTTTTGCGACTTTTAATACTAGGAGTAGGGGAGAAGCCATACTGGATAAGAAGAATCTTCCATTTAAATTACTAGATTGTATTTGATACTCACGGGAGGATCATAATACCCTACGCCTTGAACTATGGTAAATAATCCAATATTTTAAATGGTATTTGCGACCCACCCCCCACCCTGGGCGCACACTCTAAAAATCCTGGTAGATGCATTTTCCAAATGCAGTTATCTTGCAACATGGCACATTATCGTAGAAGGAGATTTCAATTGTCTTATGGACTCCACGGTGGGCAGAATGTCCAAAGGTCTCTCAAAATCCTCGTTATAATGTTAGTCATTGGAAGATTTGTGTGCAGAGCTAGAGCTGGTGGATGTCTGGAGGCACATCTACCTCACAAGTAAGGCTTTTATTTTCTTCTTTAACCCGCTGAACTGCCACACGAGGGTTGATATCTTCCCCATCCCTGCAACAATCTTAGATTAGGTGGCATGCTGCACAATTGGGAATATTACCATTTCTGACCATACTTATTGATTAAGGTTAAGGGCAATATAACAGATTCGAGACACTGGCGAATGTATCCCTTTATTCTGAAGGCTAGTTAGTTCATTGAATATTTCTGTAATTAATTCAGATCTTTCTTAGCCGTTAATTCAGAGTCAACCAGTAACCCATCCATTCTATGGGAAATTGCTCAGGCTTATGCCAAGGAAATAACTATTCCTGAGGATGCAGCAGAAGGGGAAGCAGGAACGTTGGTTTGAGGCACAGCTGAGGGCAGCCGAGAGGGTTTACTGTGATAGGCCCTCAGTGGCTAAGCTGCAGTGGATCACAATGCTTTGGTCTACAGTCAATTCCACGCTCACACAGACAGCCAAGAAGGAACTTACTTTTGCAAAACAAAGGCAGTTTGAACATGGTGATAAGCCAGGCAAGTATTTAGCCAGGAAAACGACCGCCCCTCTCAAGCCATTACCTCAATTAGGGAAGGTACTGGGATAATTACCTTCAATTAAAAAAAAGTCTCCTGTTCGAGATATTTCAGACTTGCCATAATGAGGATAGATGGATTAAGATGGAGTCATTTTTCAAGAACCTGGGTCTTCCAGGAGTAACCCCTGAATAAGTGTTTTGCCTCAATGCGCCATTGTCAGTGCAGGAGGGTGTGAAGCAGCTTCAGAATGTAAACGTGCACGTTCCTGACGGATTTCCTAGTCAATTTTATAAATAATTTATAAACCTATTGTCAAGGCTGATGTTTAACATGTTCCGTCACTCATACAGTCACAAACCCCTCCCTCAATCCTTAAGAGCGGCTCATACCTCTGTGATGCTGAAGAAAGGAAGACCCTGGAGGATTGTGCTTCTTGCATGCCAATCTCATTTTTAAATGTTGGTTTCAAAATCCTGTCTGAGACCCGTGCATTAAGGCTGGCAACTTTGCTTCCTTCCGTTGCTAAAGAGGACCAAACAGGTTAAATAAAGGGCTGCAGATCTTCCGACATGTAAAGAGTTTAATCAATATGATCTAGAGTGTCAACAACAATCTATCCAGGAATTATTGATCCCTTTAGATGGGAGCAAGCATTTGATTGAGTTGAGTGGCCGGATCTCTTCTGTACATTAGAACGGTTTGGTCTCTGCAAAGATTTTATTAAGGGGGTGAGGGTCATTTACCGCTATCCTCTGGTTGGGTTCTTACTAATGGTGTGCCAACCAGTAATACTAACATTTCTCCAGGCAGCCGGCAAGGTTGACACCTTTCACCATTATTGTTTACGTTGGGGATTGAACCACTGGCGGAGGCCTTCCGTAGGGATGCCAACACATCTGATGTTGGGATAGAAGTCACGAAAGATTACATTGTATGCAGATGAGGGCCTTATGTTTTTTGTTAGATCCCGCAATTTCGGTAGTGCATGTGATGCAATGCAATAATTCACTTGTTGCCTTTCCTGGCGATAAGATTAATTTTACAAAGTTGGAGGCCATGCCTATTGGAGATCTTATGGAAATACCTGATACTGAGGGCAAATCCTGGTTTCCTTTTCAATGGTCGCGGGGGTGGAATCCCTATTTCAGTATATTCATTACATCTGTCTTTGATCATTTATTTAACATTAACTATGTCCATTTGTTTGACAAAATTAAACAAGACCTTCAAAGGTGGGAGGCATTTCCTATATCCTGGCTAGGTCAGATAGCTGTTATTAAAATGAATGTCTTTCCTCATTTCCTACACCCCATGTGAATGCTTTCTTTGATATTTCCCAAACAGATGACGCACGTGAGCAGCACAGTGGCACAGTGGTTAGCACTGCTGCCTCACAGCGCCAATGACCCGAATTCACTTCACAGCTCAGGCGACTGACTGCGTGGAGTTTGCTCATTTTCCCAGTGCCTGCATGGGTTTCCTCCCACACTCCAAGGATGTACAGGTCAGGTGAGTTGGCCATGCTAAATTGCCCATAGTGTTGGGTGAAGGGGTAAATGTAGGGGAATGGGTCTGGGTGAATGGCGGGTCGGTGTGGACTTGTTGAGCCAAAGGGCCTGTTTCCACACTGTAAGTAGTTTAATCTAACATTTTTTTTTAGGAAAAGAATGACTGGTTTAGCTCTTTTATTTGGCACTAGAAGCGATTCTTTATCGAGCTAACAAAATTGCAACTGCCCCACAGATTTTGGGGAGTTGATTTCCCCGTTTAAAAACAATCAATTAAGTTTTTTCTCATCCTATTTGAGTGCCTGGGCCGCTGAGGTCTCGGTATCAATATGGCTAGAGATTGAGCTCTCCCAGACAAAGTGAACCCTTATTAATCTGTTGTTATTAGATAAAATGACAACGTTTATGGAATATTGTCATAAACTAATGATGATCAATACTGTTAAAGAATGAAGGACAATGCGTCAGATTGAGGGCAATACAGCCATTACCATATTTCTTACCCCATAATTGGTATATCGCATTGTCAACCGGGGATGATGGATTCCAGGTTTAAACTGTGGGCAGGTAGGGGGGTACCTAGCTTGGGTGATTTAGAATTAGTAGAATCCCTACAGTATGGAAACAGGTCGTTGGACCCCACAAGTCCACTTCCAATCTCTGAAGAGTAACCCCCCCCAGACCCATTTCCCTACCATGCTATATTTACCCTGATTAATTCCCCAACTTACAGATCCTGGAACACTCTGAGCGATTTAGCAATGGCCAATTCATCTAACCTGCACATCATTGTGACTGTGGAAGGAAACCTACGCAGATACAGTTGACAATATACTAACTCCACAGTCAGTCACACAAGGCTGGTACCAAACCCTGGTGCTGTGAGTCAGCAATGCAAACCACTGAGCCACCACGTGCTACTTGAGGGAGAAACAATGATATCATTTGATCAAATAACTCGTGAGTATGGACTTGCTAATGGAGACTTCTGTTTTTTTTCAGATTAAAGATTTGATTAAAAAATTACTTTTAACAGACTCTTACAGATCGGATAGAGAGAAGCGGGTATTTATTGTTAAGAATACACTCTCTGTCAGCACCCTTTATCATTAGTTGGATAGTGTCCACTCAGACAAGACTGTGCAGCTCCGTGACGTATGTGCGAGAGAGTTGGGGGTTTAGATCTCTTCAGAGACATGGGAGAATATTTGTGAAAATGATCAAAGGATTTTGATCTGTAATAGGACCCATTCCATGCAGTTGAAAATTCTTCATAGGGTCTATCTGACACCTGATTTTCTCTCAAAATTCAAATTGGGATTATCTTCAGCATGTCCTAAATGCAGAATGACTACAGGCACTCTTACTCATTGCATGTGGTCCTGCTGCAGGCTTCATATATTCTGGAGCACTGTGTTAAGTGGGGTAGAGTGGGTCTTGGGGACCGAATTGGAGATGGACCCGGTGTTTCTTTTCCTGGGCCTGCCCAGAGTATATTACGCAGATGCACATTGGAAAAAACATATATATATATATATATATATATATATATACCCTTACTTTCTGTGCTAGGAAAAATATTCGGTTGTGTTGATTGCCTGAAAACTCACCGTGGCTGTTGGGTCTTTGTAAGCTCATCATGGAGAATATCCCTTTGGACTTTCTCACCAGCATGGCGCACCAAAACACAGAGATTAATATAATTCATAGAGTCATAGAGATGTAAAGCGTGGAAACTGACCCTTCGGTCAAACCCTTCGGCTGATCACATATCCCAAACCAATTTAGTCCCACCTGCCAGCACCCAGCCCATATCCCTCCAAACCCTTCCTATTCATTTACCCAACCAAATTCCTCTTAAATGTTGCACTTGCATCAGCCTCCCCACGACACCTGGCAGCTCATTTCATACACGCACCACCCTCTGTGTGAAATTGTTGTCCCATAGGTCTCTTTTATATCTTTCTCCTCTCACCCTAAACCTATGCCCTCTAGTTCTGGACTCCCCGACCCCAGGGAAAAGACTTTACCTATTTACCCTATCCATGCCACTCATAATTTTGCAAACCTCTATAGTGGCACCACTCTGACTGGGAAGATCCAGGGAAAACAACCCCAGCCTGTTCAGCCTCTCCCTATAGCTCAAAACCTCCAACCCTAGCAACATCCTTGTAAGTCTTTCCTGAGCCCTTTCAAGTTTCTGATAAGAGGGAGACCAGAATTGCACACAATATTCCAACAGTGGCCTAACCAATGTCCTGTACAGCTGCAACATGACCTCCCAACTCCTGTACTCTATACTCTGACCAATAAAGGAAAGCATACCAAACGCTTTCTTCACTATCCTATCTACCTGCGACTCCACTTTCAAGGAGCTATGAACCTGCACTCCAAAGTCTCTTTGTTCAGCAACACTCCCTGCGACCTTACCATTTAGTGTATAAGTCCTGCTGAAATTCCAAAAGGGTAGCACCTCATATTTATCTTAATTAAACCCCATCTGCCATTTCTCAGCCCATTTGACCATTTGGTCAAGATCCGATTGTAATCCCCTCTTCGCTGCCCACTGCACCTCCAACTTTGGTGTCATCTTCAAACTTACGAACTGTGCCTCTTATGCTTGCATCTAAATCATTTATGTCAATGACAAAAGTAGTGAATCCAGCACCGATCCTCCGGCCCTGCACTGGTCACAGGCCTCCATTCTGAAAAACAACCGTCCATCACCACGCTCTGTCTTCTACCTTTGAGCCAGTTCTGCATCCAAATGGCTAGTTCCCCTGTATTACATGAGATCTGACCTTGCTAATCAGTCTCCCATGGGGAACCTTATCAGAATCCTTACTGAAGTCCAGATAGATCACATCTACCCCTCTGCCCTCATCAGTCCTCTTTGTTACTTCCTCCAAAAACACAATCAAGTTTGTGAGACATGATTTCTCACGCACAAAGTCATGCTGACTATCCCTAATAAGTCATTGTCTTTCCAAATACATGCACATCCTGTCCCTCAGGATTCCCTCCAACAACTTGCACACCACCAACGCCAGGCTCACTGGTCTATAGTTCCCTGGCTTGTCCTAACCGCCCTTCTTAAACAGTGGCACCACGTTAGCCAACGTTCAGTCTTCTGGCACCTCACCTGTGACTATCCATATTACAAATATCTCAGCAAGAGTCCCAGCAATCACTTTTCTAGCTTCCCACAGAGTTCTAGGGTACACCTGATCAAGTCCTGGGGACCCGTTTCAAGACATCCAACACTTTCTCCTCTGTAATACGGACAATTTGCAAGGTGTCACTATCTATTTCCCTACATTTTGCGACTTCCATATCCTTTTCCACAGTAAATACTGATGCAAAATACTCGTTTAATATCTCCCCCATACTTCCTGTGTTAGGAAATATATTCGGTTGTGTTGGATGTCTGAAACCCCCCCCCCCCCCCCCCCCCCCCAGGTCTGTTGGTTCATTGTAAGCTTGTCATGGGAAATATCCCTTTGGACTTTCTCACCAGTATGGTGCACCAAAAAGCAGATTTATATAAGATATGGCAACCCTTTTTGGATTACCGCGATACAGGCTTATCTGCAACTTTAAAAAGGGCATTTATATAGCCATGACGATATTGTCTAATGAATCAAATATGAAGAATTATGAACATATGAATGTGTAATGCTCTGAAGAATGAGAGCTATCATTGTGTTATGCTGAGCCGAATTATTTATTGTTTATTTTTGTTTTTCTTCTGTCCGTTTATAGACATAAACTTGTTTTGTATCTATATGCACAAGGGTGTTATTTGAGTTGCTTTGTTATTGGTTTAATATAATAATAAAAATCTCTTATTCAATAAAACTTTTTGTTAAAAAAAATTAAAATACTAACATTGATAGAAAAGAGTCCCAAAGAACTTTCATTAGACAGACCACTCACAACATGGGTGATGTGGTGAGGTTGCGAGAGCATCCCCTACACGGTAATCTCTGTCAGTGTGGGGAATTGAACCTGCGCTGGAGTCCTCCCTCTGCATCACAAACCAACCATCCAGCCAATTGAGTGGGAGACTGTGTAACTGTTACACGCAGAATCAGTCACAGACAAAGGGCGAGAGAAACATTCATGACAAGATAAAATGTATATTTGATGTAACGGTCATGATAACGGCTGGGGATCAAAACGTACTCTGCTAGAAATTGTATTTTATATTGAGACAAGTGTTTGGAAGGTGTCTTTGGCTGAATACAATAAGGTGAGAAAAGTGAAATAACCAGAATGACTAATTGTGATTGGATATCGATAACCATGAAATAAGTGCATGTTTTTGAATGGTCTGTGGAAAGCATGCTGATTGCTGCATGAATTTATAAAGCAGATGAAATATGTTGTTCGGAGGTTCCGTCCCCATGTGAAATGCCTTCTGAACGCATGCTGGAAGAAAACCGGGGTAAAAAAAATCTTCTGAGAATCGTCTGCTCAGTAACAGGAAGCTGGTGGTTGAATGAATGAAATCTCCTGTGACGTGGAGCTGAGAAAAACAATAGATCACCACCGACCGGAATGAATGTTGGAGCGTATTTGAAGCACTGAATGGCCTCATGATAGATTTTAATTGTGTGTGATTTGAAAAGCGTACATCTCTACTCCACCCTCTTACGTGTTACACACTCAGGCACAGCCGTTTTCCTGAAACTGGGAATAAGTTGGAACATCATCTGGAACATTCCATAATTGGCTTTCTCCAGAATATTCTATGACTGTGTGAGGGGCACTAGAAATGCAAGAGAGAAAGAGAGGGAAGATGATGCATGCAGTAGTGAGAGTGGTGGAGCATGAGCCTTGTTCGGGTGTCGGTGCTACAACAGACATACAGTGAGTGTGACGGAGCAGAGAGAATACGGTGAGCCTTATCCTGACAGAGCGGGGAAGGTTATTGATGCTTGTCCTGCATTGCTGGGCATTTCTTCAGACCGAAGATACTACACTGAGCTGGGTGGGGAGCTCAGACCATGCTAAGTGGGTCTGGTGGTGTGATCCCACTGGGAAGAGAATGGTCCCCCTCTGTACTAGCACATCCACCACGACCTTCGTGCTGCTGTCAATAAACTGTGGTGTAATTTCCCCTTAGCTGCCATGCTCGGGTAAAGTGTGCAGGGCAGCTCTAAACTGAGAAAGGTCAACAGTGTGACAAATGGCCTTTTAGAGATGGCATCATTGCCAGGAATCACAGAATATCCAGGGTCATCCAGGCGACTGTGAGTAGCTGCAGTCATGATGGGTGGGAGAACCGGGCTGGCATTGTATGAGAGGGACACTATGGAGTGGGGTGGGTAGTTAATGGGATGAGTTTGGTAAGATAGCACCAGGAAACGAGCTCGGCCTTGTGCATACAACCCCTCTGTCACACTCAATGAAAATGTCACTGAGAGAGTTTTTTGTTTGATATCAGCCCGGTGAGGCGAAGATTCTGCTGTCCTCACTCTCAGTTACAAAGCTGCAGAATAAATGCTCATCCAAAACTCTCCATCGCCTGAGCTCACAGCAATATCCCATTCACTTATAATTCTTCATAATACTGACCCGTGTTGCATGATACTATCGAAATGGCTTCATTTCAGCATTCTGACACCTGTGAACATATCCTTCCATGACATATTTTCTCAGTCTCCCCCACCCTGTCTCCACTCCAAAACACACTCATTTACCGTCATACTGAACGAGGCTGCCAGTATGGCTGACCATTTGGCCCAGCTGGTCCATGCCAACCATAGTGTCCATCCACATTCACCCCATTTCCCCGCCCTTGCTCTGTATCCACACTCACCCCATTTCCCTGCCCTTGCTCTGTATCCACACTCACCCCATTTCGCTGCCCTTGCTCTGTATCCACACTCACCCCATTTCCCTGCCCTTGCTCTGTATCCACACTCACCCCATTTCCCTGCTATTGCTCTGTATCCACACTCACCCCATTTCCCTGCCCTTGCTCTGTATCCACACTCACCCCATTTCCCTGCCCTTGCTCTGTATCCACACTCACCCCATTTCCCTGCTATTGCTCTGTATCCACACTCACCCCATTTCCCTGCCCTTGCTCTGTATCCACACTCACCCCATTTCCCTGCCCTTGCTCTATTTCCCTCTAATCATTTCCTATCTGTGTATTTGTCCAAATGCCTTTTCCATGTTTTTATTGTACTCACCTCAATCACTTCCACAGTCTGCTCAGTCCATATGCGTACCACACTCTGTGTAAAAAAGTTGCCCCACAGGTTCCTTTTTATATATTGTTTCCTTTCCAAACATTAATGGTTGTCCTTGAGTCCTCGATTCACCAACCGCAGGAAAAAAAATGAAGTATTCACCCCATGCACGCCTGTCATGATTTTATAAGAGTTACACATCTATAAGAATCCTCTCAGTTTCCTACGCTGTAAAGAAATAAGTTCTAATCTGTCCAACGTCTACCTATAACTGAGAGCCTTTAGCCCAGGAAACATCTTTGTAAATTTCTTCTACTTCCTTTCTAGAGCAAGGTGAACAAAACTGAACACAATACTCCAACTGCAGCCTTACCAACATCCTGTATAATTGCAACATAACGTCCCAACTTCTATACTCAATGTCCTGATGTAGGCCAGTGTGTCAACAGCCTTCTTCACTGTCCTGTGTATCTGGGACTCAAATTTCAGATAAGAGTACACCTGATCTCCAACGTACTTTTGTTCCACTACACTCCTTAAGACCCTCTCATTCATCATTAAACTCCAACCTGAATTTTACTTTCCAAAATGCAAGAAGTCACACTTTTTAAATTAGATTAGATTAGATTAGATCAGATTACAGTGTGGAAACAGGCCCTTCGGCCCAACAAGGCCACACCGACCCGCCAAAGCGCAACCCACCCATACCGTTATATTTACCCCTTACCTAACACTACGGGCAATTTAGCATGGCCAATTTACCTGACCTGCACATCTTTGGACTGTGGGAGGAAACCGGAGCACACAGAGGAAACCCACGCAGACACGGGGAGAACGTGCAAACTCCACACAGTCAGTCGCCTGACTTCTTCATATTAAACGCCATTTGCTGTTTCTCAGCCCACTTCCTCAGCTGACCAGGGTACTGCTGCAATTTCTGATAATGTTCCTCATTGTAAATGATGCCTTCTAATTTAGATTCATCTGCAAACATGCTAACCTTGCGTTGTGTACTCTGGTCCAAATCGTTGATATAGATAACGAACAGCAATGGGCCCATGACCGACCACTGAGGCACTCCACTAGTCACAGGCCTCCAGTCCGAGAAGCACACCTCCACCATAGCCATTTGCTTCATAACGTCAAGCCAATTGTGTCGCCAATTTGCCAGTTTACATTGGAGTCCAGGCGATCTAACCTTCCAGAGCGGCCTACCACGTGGAACCTTATCAAAGTCCTTACTGAATTCCACATAGACTATGTCCACCAACCTGCCCTTGTCAACCTTCCTGGTCACTTCCTTAAAAACTCGAACAAAATGTGTAAAGCATGATCTGCCACGCACAAAGCTACGCTGACTGCTCCAAGTCAAACTCTGTCTTTCCAAATGCATGCATATCTTTTCTCTCCGAACCTTCTCAAGCAGTTTATCGAAAACAGATGTGAAGCTTACTGGTCTATATTTCCCAGGCTTTTCTTTGCAGCACTTCTTGAATAAGGGCATGTTTGTTACGGCTCAGCCTTCCAGGTCCTTGGCCCCTGAAGTGTCTTCTCTCGCCTCTTGCATGTGTCTGGTCAGGACCATCTGACTATAAGCATTCTAATATGTCCATTAGTATCATTCGATATGGACTGTACCAATATATGACAATTAACGTCCCAAAGGTCACAGGTCTTCATGTCTTTCTTCATGATAAACACAGAGGGGGAATTGAGGAACTCAACCATCTCTCGAGGTTTTACACATGCATGCCCATTTTGGTTTGTAAGACGTCCTATTCTCTCGCTGATTATTCTTTTTCTTTACTGTACTGAATTTGGATTCACACCAATCTGCTCAGCCAAGGCTATCTCATATCCCCTTTTCGCTTTGCTGATTTCTTTCTTCAGTAAACTCCTGTATCCCCTGTGTGCCTCTCAGCATTCCATTGGTCCCAGCAGCCTGTACCTGAGCCACACCTCCTTTCTTATGCTGGTCAGAGCCTCAACATCGTTGTCATCCAGAGTTCTCTCTTCCAACCTCACTTTCCCTTCACCCTCACAGGAACATGTAGACCTTGAACTCGAACTATCTCACTTTTGAAGCCCGCCCCGTTGCTCGGGATCATTTTACCTGGAAACAAACTACTCCAATCATCTCCTGCAACCCCTTGTCTAATTCCATCAACGTATGCCTTGCCCCAATTTAGAACTTGAATCCGTGAACTAATTTTGTCCAACCATAACTATTTTAAAATTAATACAGCTCTAGTCACTTTCCCAAATTCTCCCCCACTTTACCTCTGTCACCTATCCTACCCCTATTTCCCAACAGTATGTCGAGATTGTCCCTTCCCCTGTAGGACCCTCTATATATTGCTGGTGGAAACTTTCCTGAACACACTTAACAAATTACGTTCTATCTAAGATCTTAACCATCTGGAAGCCCCAGTCTATGTTAGAAAAATTAAAATCACCTATTATGACAACCTTATTGCTCCTGCAAGTCTCGCCAGTCTCCCTGCATATTTGTTCCTCTAATTACCATTGATTATTTAGAGGCTTATAGTGCAACCACTATAACATCACCATCCTGCTCTTACTTCTTTGCCCAGTTCACAAAACATGTTTGGATATTATTTCAGTTATTTCATCATTAAATACTAGAGTGATATGCGCCTTTGTCAGAACTATTGGTATTTAAATTGTTTCCATTGACATCTCTTCCTCGCAGTGATTTTCACAATCGCAGCACCCCTTATCAAGGTACAGTGGAGATATGGAGCTGTAACTGGATGGGAACTGCACATCCTGTCACTTCCAGCATTGGTTATATGTTTCCCCACACTGGGCAGTGATCTAACACAGTGTTACTGAACAATGCAACAGCCTGGGTTTATATATGAATGAACAAGTGCGGACTGCACAGCTCCCCACACTGAACATCTAGCCCATGATTATAGATCAAGTATTGGTGTGGGCTGCACAGAATTTCACTCTGGACATTGCTGGGTTGCATACAGCTGTACCCTAGCCGGATCTACACAGTGTTCCATCCTGAATATGTAATGTGAGTTGGATTGCGAATGTGAGAGTACGAAATATCTGACAATACCTTTATTTTCTTCAAATCCTGACTCATCTTGTTAGACCCATCCTTCTGGATGAGTGATGGTGAGTGGTGTTACAGCATCTGGGTCTGCAACATGACCAACAAATGGAGCAGAGGCTGCAGAGAGGGGGTCTCCGTATAATGGAATGAGGGAATCACAATCAGATCAGACGTGGTCTTTGTGAATGGTGGGGCAGGATTGAATGGACCACCAATGCAACTTATTCATATATTTCTGTTTGTTCCAAGCAGAGTGGAGTGGGGAATGAGTCACCTCCTGCTGTTCTTGCATAACAGTATGCTGGGGCCTCACTAATCTCCAGATTTCACTGTCCCCCAGTTTCGAGCTCTGAGTGACTCCTTCCTGTCCCTGTGTCCCAGCCTCAAGCAGTTGAATGACTGCCTCCTGTTTCTGAGTCCCAGTCTCGAGCTCTGAGTGACTCCCTCCTTTCCCTGTGTCCCAGTCTCAAGCAGTTGAATGACTGCGTCCTGTTCCTGTGTCCCAGTCTCGAGCAGTTGAGTGACTGCCTCCTGATCCAAGGTTTGCGATAGTAGATGTCCCGCTCCTGCTACTGAGTAACAGGCTCCAATAGCTCTGTGCTCACCTGCTGCTCCAGGGTGTTGCATTGGAGTTGAGATTCTTAATGGACTCTTCACATTCCTTACAGCTTCTATTGACTAAAAGCCTTTCTCCTGTTTCTGTAAAACACCTTCAAAATCTGAATGATGTATTTTTGTGTTTTACTCACAGTAATTGAGCAAACAAGCTGACTGACAGAATTCAGAAGCTGAATAGCCTCCTCCTGTTCCTGTGTCATATACTCAAGAGGCAATAGAGTCTCAGAGATGTACAGCACGGAAAAAAACCTTTCGGTCTGATCATCCATATCAACCAAATACCTTAAATAAATCTCTTCCCCCTTTCCAGCACTTGGCCCATCTCCCTCTACGCACTTCCTATGCGTGTATGCATCCAAACGCCTTTTAGATGGTGTAACTGAACCTGTCTCCACCACCTCTTTTGGCTGTTCGATCCATACACGCAGCAGTCTCTGTGTGAAAATGTTGTCCCTCATCTCCCTTTTTAAATCTTGCCTCTCTCACCTTAAACTTTTGTCTTCTAATTTTGGACTCACCTATCCTGGGTAAAAGACGTTGACTGTTTACCTTATCTATGCCTCTCATGTTTTTATAAACCTCTTCAACGTCACCCCTCAGCCTCAACACTTGAAAATAGTCCCAGCCTATTCAAACTCTCCCTGTAACTCTAACCCTCCAACACCTGCAACATTCTTTTAAATCTCTTCTGCACCCTTTCAAGGTTGACAACATCTTTCCGACAGCAGGGAGACCAGAATTAAAGGCAGTATTACAAAAGTGGCCAAACCAATGTCCTGGACAGATGTAACATATCTTGCAAACGCTTAGACTCAAAGCACGCACCAATAAAGGGAAGATCCCCAAGTGCCTTCTTCACTATGCTGTCTACCTGTGACAGCACTTTCAAGGAACGGAGAATCTGAACCACCAGGTGACACAGTAGCTCAGGGCTAGCATTGCTACCTCAGAGATCAGGGATCTGGGTTGAACTCCATCCTTGAATGACAGCCTGTGTGGAGTTTCTTCCGGATGTTATGTTTTCCTCTGCAAGTATAAAGATATACAGATAATGGTAGATTGGCCATGCTAAAGTACCCAGGAATGTTTAGACCAGGTGGATCAGCCATGGAAAATGCAGAATCAGAGGTTTAGGGTAGGGGTTTGTCCAGTGGGATACTGTTCAGAGGTTCGGTGTGGCCTCGATGGGTTGAATAGGCTGTTTCCTCACTGTAGGGATTCGATCATTTCGATGGAGTTCTCCCTGATTGGCAGATTTCGAAAGGACCCGACCTATATGTCTTGCCCTGATCTGTCTTGCCAAAATGCAACGCCTCGCATTTAACTAAACTAAAATCCATCTGCCACTCCTCGGTTCACCTCAACAAGGTCCCATTATAATCTGACAGATCATTCTTCACTGTCGACTACACCAACAAATTTGGTATTATCTACAAACCTACTGATCATACATCATATACTCAAATGCAAATGATTTGTATTAGTGACAAAAGGCAATGGACCCACTGGTCACTGGTCTTCAAGTTTAATGAACAAACGTCCACTGTCACGCCCTGTCTCCAATATTCAAGAAAATGTTGGATCTAAATGGCGAGCTCTCCCTGGATCCCAGGCAGTCTGACCTTACTAACCAGTCTACCATGTTGAATATTTTGGTTTTCCTACTGAATTCCATAAAGACAATATCCACTGTCCTGTCTTTATCAATCGTCTTCATCACTTCCTCAAAAAATTCCACCAAGTCAGTTGGACGTGATGTCCAATGTACAGAGCCCTCTTCAGTCCTTGTCTTTCCAATTACATATTGATCCTTTTCCTCGAAATCCCCTCCAACAATTTAATCACCATTAACGTCAGGCTCATCGATCTATAGTTACCTGTTTTTTCCTTACTTTCTTAAATAATGACACAACGATAGCAGCCCTCCAGTCTTTTGACACCTCACCTGTGGAAATCAATGTTACAAATATATCAGCAAAATGCTGAGCATCTCTTTCCTAGCTTCCCAAAAGTATCTGGGATACAACTGCTCAGGTTCCAGGGATTTATTCACCTTTATGTGTTTTAAAATGTCCAACACCTCCTTGTAATATAGACACTTTTCAGGGTATCACTACATATTTCTTCATTCTCTCGCTCTTGTAACGTCCTCTACATTAAATACTGAGGAGAAATACCTGTTTCTTATCCCTCCAACCTATGTATATGTGGTTCCACACATAGGTAGCCTGACTGATCTTTAAGGGGCCATATTCTCTCCCGAGTTAATCTTTTGCCATAAAAGGATTTGTAGAATTTCTTCAATGCCTCATTAACCCTATTTCTAAAGCCATCCCTTGTCCTCAATTTTCTGGCCCAATTTCCTCATTGACTATACACTTGCTGCCCTTATGCACCTCTAGGGATTCACTTGATCTCAGCTGTGTTTACCTGACATATACCTCCTTCCTTACCTTGACAAGAGCATCAGTATATCTAGCCACCCAGCACTCCCTGCACCCACTAGCCTTGCCCATCTCACCAATGGGAGCACGTTGGCTCTGGACTCTCTGAAACCCAGTTTAATAGCCTTGCATTTTCCAACCATCCCTTAACCTGTGAATAGGTTATTTCAATCAGACTTTCACAGGTCTGCATAACACTTTCAAAATTGGCCTTGTTCAAAGTTTGAACTTTAATATTTACATTAGGACTTTCCTCTTCCAAAACTAATTTAAAACTAATATTTATGCGTAACAGACTTGAAAGTTAAATAAATACTTCCAGACCCTCTGAAACAGGCTCGAGAGTCTAAATGGGCTCCTCGTGGCCCTCTGTAATAGACTGGAAAGGCTGAATGGCCTCCTCATGTCCCGGTGTAACAGACCCGAGACATTAAATGACACAGCAACCCATGGATTACGAGCAGCCGGTAAACTGTATCTGATGGAGCCCATCCCTTCTCAGTTACAGAAACACAATCAACACAATGTACTCCAGGTGCCCTCTCAGTAACACCTCATACAGCTGCAGCGACACAGCTCTTTGTTTTGAATGATTCTGTTGGCAAAATGTGCCAATATTCTAGATTTCCACCTTTTCAAGTAACAACTGGCTAATATGGGTTGAATGGCCTTCTCTTATTCCTCTGTAAGTGGTCCATAGGGACAGAATTTCTGCGGCCTGTTACTGAGCAGCAGTCTCAATGCTCTGTCTCAAGGTTATGAAAGGATTTGATAACAGGGCATTAAAACCAGGAGTTGCCTCACACTGGTCAATAAGTACCATACTGTGTGTTCAGGTATCTAGAAATGTACCCACCCGATCTGTTATTTTATAACTGCCTCCTTTCATAAACAGAGCAGAATATATATAGATCCCTGCAGTGTTCTGTTAATACTCGTATATGCAAGTTTAAAAAAGGTTTAAAAGGTTTAAAGATTTATGGTCCATCCCTCAGCAACCCTCATCCATTCCATCCAAACCCAGTAAATGTTCCCTTTTATTGTGATATTAAAAGTGGTGTGGAACTGGTTAACTGAGCCTGTTTGTTCAGTCATGAATTGGAGATGCTGGTATTGGACTGGGGTGTACAAAGTTAAAAATCATACAGCACCAGGTTAAAGTCCAATAGGTTTAATTGGAAGCACATTAGCTTTCGGAGCGCCGCTCCTTCGTCAGGTGATAGTGGAGGGCTCGATCGTAACACAGAATTTATAGCAAAAATTTACAGTGTGATGTAACTGAAATTATACATTGAAAAATACCTTGATTGTCTGTTGAGTCTTTCATCTGTTCGAATACCATGATAGTTTCACTTCTTTCATGTGTAAGTCACAAAACCTTTTTCTTTTAAAGTTGCATTCTCAGGTTAGCTGTAACATTGAGTGATAGCTAGACAATATGTTTAAGGTGTTCGCCCCCTGTGTTCTCTGTCTATACCATGATGTTGAGATTGATTCTAATCTGAAAAGTGAGGTAATAGAGTTTTACATGAATTAATGCAGTTTTTGAGCTCAGACGTTTACATGAATTCATATAGTTTTTGAGCAAAGTACAATGTAACTCTGCAAGTACAGATTCACCCCACAAAATATATGTGTACATGTGGGTCTTTGTCTGTTTGTTTGTGTGTGTGTGTGTGTTTGTCTTAGTTGGGGGTTGTGAGTGTAAGAGGGAGTGTATATGTGTGTAAGTGATGTAGAGTTATTTAAGTCTGTGACGGGGTGCATGTGTGAGTGTGGGAGTGTGTGTGCCTGGCTGGGGTGGGGGGGGGGTTTGAGTGTCAGAGAGAGAGAGTGTATATGTGTGAGCATGTGTGCAGAGTGGTCTCAGTCTCTGATCGGATGCCTGTCTGAGTGTGGGTGTCTGTAAGGGTGTGCGTGAGTGTCTGTGTGCGTGTCTGTGTACATGTGTGTCCGTATGCATGTGTGTGTATAGGAGTGCCTGTGTGTGTGTGTGTGTGTGTGTGTATGTGTGATCCGCCACAAGTTCACCTGTACCTCCACACACATCATCTATTGCATCCGCTGCACCCGATGTGGCCTCCTCTATATTGGTGAGACAGGCCGCTTACTTGCGGAACGCTTCAGAGAACACCTCTGGGCCGCCCGAACCAACCAACCCAATCACCCCGTGGCTCAACACTTTAACTCCCCCTCCCACTCCACCGAGGACATGCAGGTCCTTGGACTCCTCCACCGGCAGAACACAACTACACGACGGCTGGAGGAGGAGCGCCTCATCTTCCGCCTGGGAACCCTCCAACCACAAGGTATGAATTCAGATTTCTCCAGCTTCCTCATTTCCCCTCCCCCCACCTTGTCTCAGTCGGTTCCCTCAACTCAGCACCGCCCTCCTAACCTGCAATCCTCTTCCTGACCTCTCCGCCCCCACCCCACTCCGGCCTATCACCCTCACCTTGACCTCCTTCCACCTATCCCACCTCCATCGCCCCTCCCCCTAGTCCCTCCTCCCTACCTTTTATCTCAGCCGGCTTGGCTCTCTCTCTCTTATTCCTGATGAAGGGCTTATGCTCGAAACGTCGAATTCTCTATTCCTGAGATGCTGCCTGACCTGCTGTGCTTTGACCAGCAACACATTTGCAGCTGTGATCTCCAGCATCTGCAGACCTCATTTTTTACTCGAAGATTTTAACCTACTGCGAATCCTCTTACAAGGATGCCTTCCTTGAAGAAGCTCTCTTCCTCCCTCTACAAGGATTTCAGTGAGTCCCTCTCTCACTGCACCCCCCAGGTCATCTCCTCTGCACAGAAGCTCTTCAGCCACGTTCTCAAACAGACCCGTTACCACAGCCACATCTCCTTCCTCAGCACCTGCCTAAGGAACCGACTGATCCCACACGGACTCCGAACTACATTCCAACCAACAAAATTTGGACCCAACCAGGATAACCTGTACCTACAACAAATCCGAAGCCTCCAGCAACAGACCTCCCTCCGGATCCTCCGCTCCACCCTTGCAGCCATGCGTCGCCACTTACACTCCCTGCAATCAGCCCTACCCCAGCTCAGGACAGCACTCTCACAGACCTGCAAAGGACCCCTGCTGTTCTTCATCTACAGAAGAATCCACAAACTCAACAAACAGTTCTTCCTAGCCCTATCAGAGATTAAAGACAGTAAGTACCAAAAACTTTCATGTACTTACCCCCACACTCGTGGCCCCTCAACTATTCCAGAATCTTCCACAGGCCTGTCGGACGCCATTACACATGTGGCCTCCACAGCGCCCGCGGCACCAAAGGCCGCCGCCGACCGTGACGTCACTTCCGCCCCCACCGACCTCGGAGCCCCCGCGATCGCCGCCCCTACAACTGCCCCGGTGACCACCACACACACAACCGCTTCCACAATCGCCGACGGACCCGCGACCCACGCGGCCACCGGGAATGACCACCACTCCTCCGTCGCCGCAACCATTTCCGCCCCTCCGGTTGCCGTCGACGCAGCCACTTCCGCCCCCACTGACATCACTAACCTGCAGGAGCACAAATCCTCAGGTTTCCCCGCCCCCACGCCGTCTTTCGTCACTACGCATAACCCCGCCCCCACGCCATCTCCCGTCGCTTCACGTAACCCCGCTCCCACGCTTATTTCCGTCACGACGCATGACCCCGCCCCCACGTCGAGCAACGTCACCACGTCTAACTCCGCCCCTACTTCGATCTCTGTCCCCGCCCCTAACCCCGCCCCCAGCTCCAGCTCCAGCTCCAGTCCCACACCAGGTCCTAGCTCCCAGCCTTGCCGTATTTTCACCATCCCTCCAGATCTCCCCCTCTCTGAGGATGAAAGATCAGTCCTCAGCAGGGGCCTCACCTTCGTTCCCCTACGCCCTCGGATTAATGAGTTCAACACGCGGCGAGATATTGAACAATTCTTCCGCCGCCTTCGCCTCCGTGCCTACTTTCACAACCAAGACTCCCGCCCACCCTCTGACGACCCCTTCTCCCGCCTCCAACACACCCCATCCACCTGGACACCCGTGCAGGCCTCCTACCCGCCCTCGACCTCTTTATAGCCAACTGCCGCCGTGACATCAACCGACTCAACCTGTCCACCCCTCTCACCCACTCCAACCTCTCACCCTCAGAACGTGCAGCGCTCCACTCCCTCCGCTCCAATCCCAACCTCACCATCAAACCCGCAGACAAGGGAGGCGCGGTGGTAGTTTGGCGCACTGACCTGTACACCGCTGAAGCCAAACGCCAGCTCGCGGACGCCTCCTCTTATCGCCCCCTTGACCACGACCCCACCTCCCACCACCAAACCATCATCTCCCAGACCATCCAGGACCTCATCACCTCAGGGGATCTCCCATCCACCGCCTCCAACCTCATCGTCCCACAACCCCGCACCGCCCGTTTCTACCTCCTGCCCAAAATCCACAAACCTGCCTGCCCCGGCCGACCCATTGTCTCAGCCTGCTCCTGCCCCACCGAACTCATCTCCCAATACCTCGACACGGTCCTGTCCCCTTTAGTCCAAGAACTCCCCACCTACGTTCGGGACACCACCCACGCCCTCCACCTCCTCCAGGATTTTCGCTTCCCCGGTCCCCAACGCCTTATTTTCACTATGGACATCCAGTCCCTGTACACCTCCATCCCCCATCACGAAGGACTCAAAGCCCTCCGCTTCTTCCTTTCCCGCCGCACTAACCAGTACCCTTCCACTGACACCCTCCTTCGACTGACTGAACTGGTCCTCACCCTGAATAACTTCTCTTTTCAATCCTCCCACTTCCTCCAAACTAAAGGAGTTGCCATGGGCACCCGCATGGGCCCCAGCTATGCCTGCCTCTTCGTAGGATATGTGGAACAGTCCATCTTCCGCAACTACACTGGCACCACCCCCCACCTTTTCCTCCGCTACATCGATGACTGTATCGGCGCTGCCTCGTGCTCCCACGAGGAGGTTGAACAGTTCATCAACTTTACCAACACCTTCCATCCCGACCTGAAATTCACCTGGACTGTCTCAGACTCCTCCCTCCCCTTCCTAGACCTTTCCATTTCTATCTCGGGCGACCGACTCAACACAGACATCTATTATAAACCGACTGACTCCCACAGCTACCTGGACTACACCTCCTCCCACCCTGCCCCCTGTAAAAACGCCATCCCATATTCCCAATTCCTTCGTCTCCGCCGCATCTGCTCCCAGGAGGACCAATTCCAACACCGCACAACCCAGATGGCCTCCTTCTTCAAGGACCGCAGATTCCCCCCAGACGTGATCGACGATGCCCTCCACCGCATCTCCTCCACTTCCCGCTCCTCCGCCCTTGAGCCCCGCTCCTCCAACCGCCACCAAGACAGAACCCCACTGGTTCTCACCTACCACCCCACCAACCTGCGCATACAACGTATTATCCGCCGCCATTTCCGCCACCTCCAAACGGACCCCACCACCAAGGATATATTTCCCTCCCCTCTCCTATCAGCGTTCCGCAAGGACCACTCCCTTCGTGACTCCCTTGTCAGATCCACACCCCCCACCAACCCAACCTCCACCCCCGGCACCTTCCCCTGCAACCGCAGGAAATGTAAAACTTGCGCCCACACCTCCACACTCACTTCCCTCCAAGGCCCCAAGGGATCCTTCCATATCCGCCACAAGTTCACCTGTACCTCCACACACATCATCTATTGCATCCGCTGCACCCGATGTGGCCTCCTCTATATTGGTGAGACAGGCCGCTTACTTGCGGAACGCTTCAGAGAACACCTCTGGGCCGCCCGAACCAACCAACCCAATCACCCCGTGGCTCAACACTTTAACTCCCCCTCCCACTCCACCAAGGACATGCAGGTCCTTGGACTCCTCCACCGGCAGAACACAACTACACGACGGCTGGAGGAGGAGCGCCTCATCTTCCGCCTGGGAACCCTCCAACCACAAGGTATGAATTCAGATTTCTCCAGCTTCCTCATTTCCCCTCCCCCCACCTTGTCTCAGTCGGTTCCCTCAACTCAGCACCGCCCTCCTAACCTGCAATCCTCTTCCTGACCTCTCCGCCCCCACCCCACTCCGGCCTATCACCCTCACCTTGACCTCCTTCCACCTATCCCACCTCCATCGCCCCTCCCCCTAGTCCCTCCTCCCTACCTTTTATCTCAGCCTGCTTGGCTCTCTCTCTCTTATTCCTGATGAAGGGCTTATGCTCGAAACGTCGAATTCTCTATTCCTGAGATGCTGCCTAACCTGCTGTGCTTTGACCAGCAACACATTTGCAGCTGTGATCTCCAGCATCTGCAGACCTCATTTTTTACTCCTCTCACTCTATCCCCGTATTTCTGTCTCGCTCTCTTTGTTCCCGTCTCTCTGTTCCCCTCTCTCTATCACCCCCTTCTCTGTCCCCTTCTCTCTGTTCCTCTCACTCTATCCCCGTATTTCTGTCCCGCGCTCTCTGTACCCCCTCTCTGTCACCCCCTCTATCTGTCCCCCTTTCTCTCTGTTCCCCTCTCTCTGTCCCCTCTCTTTGTCCCTCTCTCTCTGTCCATCCTCACTCTGTCCCCTCTGTCTGTTCCCCTCTCTCTATCCCTCTCTCTCTATCCCTCTCTCTCTATCCCCCTCTCTCTGTCCCCCTCACTCTATCCCGGTATCTCTCTGTTCCCATCTCTCTATCACCCGCCTCTCTGTCTCCCCCTCTCTCTGTCACCTCTCTCTGTTCACGCTTCCTGTCCCCCTGTCTTCTGACCCCCTCGCTCTGTCCCCCTGTCTGTACCCCTCTCTCTGTCCCCCTCTCTCTGTCCCTTCTCTCTCTCTGTCCTCCACTCACACTGTCCCCCTCTCTCTGTCCGCCCTCTATCCCCTTCTCTCTGTTCCCCTCACTCTATGCCCCTCTCTCTATCCCCCTCTGTCTATCCCCCCTCTCTCTGTCCCCTTCTCTCTGTTCCCCTTACTCTATCCGCGTATCTCTGTCCCGCTCTCTCTGTTCCCCTCTCTATGTTCCCCTCTGTCTGTCCCACCATCGCTCTGTCCATCCTCCCTGACCCCTTGCTTCCATCCCCACTCGCTCTGTCCCCCTCACTCTGTCCCCCACTCTCTGTCTCCCTCACTCTGCCCCCCCGCTCTCTTTTCCCCTCTCTCTGTCACCCTCACTCTGACCCCCACTCTCTCTGTCCCCCACCTCTCTGTTTCTCTCTCTCTGTTCCCTTCTCACTGTTCCCCTCTCTCTGTTCCCCTCTCTCTGCCCCCCTCTCTCTGCCCCCCTCTCTCTGTCCCTCCTCTCTCTGTCCCCCTCTCTCTATTCTCTTCTCTCTGTCCCCATCCCTCTGTTCTCCCTATCTCTGACTCCATCTCTCAGTCCTCTTCTCTCTGTTCCCCTCTCTCTTCCCACAACTCTCTGACGCCCTCTGTGTATCCCCCTGTCTCTGTCCCCACTGTCTTTGTTCCTCTCTGTCTGTCCGCCTATCTCTGTCCCCCTCTCTCTGTCCCCCTCGCTCTGTCCCACTCTCCCTGTCCCCCTTTCTCTGTTCCTCTCTCTGTCCACCTTTCTCTGTCCCCCCTTCTCTGTCCCCCTCTCACTGTCCCCCTCTCTCTGTGTATCCCCCTCTCTCTGTCCCCACTGTCTTTGTTCCTCTCTGTCTGTCCGCCTATCTCTGTCCCCCTCTCACTGTCCCCCTCTCTCTGTCACCCTCACTCTGTCCCACTCTCCCTGTCCCCCTTTCTCTGTTCCTCTCTCTGTCCCCCTCTCACTGTCCCCCTCTCTCTGTCCCCCTTTCTCTGTCCCCCTCTCACTGTCCCCCTCTCACTGTCCCCCTTTCTCTGTCCCCCTTTCTCTGTCCCCCTCTCTCTGTCCCCCTCTCTCTCTGTTCTCCTCTCTCTGTCCCCCCTCTCTCTGTCCCCTTCTCTCTGTTCCCCTCACTCTATTCCCGTGTCTTTGTCCCACTTTCTCTGTTCCCTTTTCTCTGTTAACCTCTCACTGTCCCCCCTATCTCTTTTCCCACTCTCTCTGTCCCCCCTCTCTCTGTCCCCTCTGACTGTCCCCCGCTCTCTGTCCCCTTCTCTCTGTCCCCCTCTCTCTGTCCTCTGTCTCTCTGCCCCCTCCCTCTGCCCCCTTCTCTCTGTCCCCATCTCTCTGGCCCCCTCACTCTGTTCCCCCCTCTCACTGTCCCCCTCTCACTGTCCCCCTCTTTCAGTTTTACTGTCTCTGTCCCCTTTTCACTGTTCCCCCCTCTGTATTCTCCTCTCTCTCTGTCCTGCCTCTCTCTGTCCCTTCTCTTTCAGTTCCTCTCTCTCTGTCCCCTTCTCTCTGTTCCCCTCTCACTGCTCCCCCCTCTCTCTGTCTCGCCTCTCTCTGTCCCTTCTCTTTCTGTTCCTCTCTCTCTGTCCCCCTCTCTTTATCACCCTCTCCCTGTCCCCACTCACTTTCCCCCACTCTCTGTCCCCCGGGTCTCTATTCCCCTCTGTCTGTCTCCTCTCTTTGTCCCCCTCTCTCTGTCCGCAAACTCTGTGTCCCCCTCCCACTATCCCCCCTCTCTGTTCTCCTCCCTCTGTCCCACTCTCACTGTCCCCCTCACTCTGATCCCACTCTCTCTCTCCCCTCTTTCTGTTTCCCTCTCTCTGTCCCCTTTTCACTCTTCCCCTCTCTCTGTCACCCCTCTCTCTGTCCCCCCTCTCTCTGTCCCCCCTCTCTCTGTCCCCCCTCTCTCTGTCCCCCTCTCTCTGTCCCCCCTCTCTCTGTCCCCCCTCTCTCTGTCCCCCTCTCTCTGTCCCCACTCTCTCTGTTCCCCTCTCTCTGTCCACCCCCATCTGTTCCCCCCTCTCTCTGTCCCCACTCTCTCTGTTCCCCTCTCTCTGTCCACCCCCATCTGTTCCCCCCTCTCTCTGTACTCCTCTCCAGGTCAGCCCTCACTCTGCCCCCTCTCTCTGTCCCCTCGTCTCTGTGCCCTTCTCTCTGTTCCCCTTCTATGTCCTCTTTTCTCTCTTTCCCCCCTCGTTCTGTCCCACCTCTCTCTGTCCCCCTTTCTCTGTCCCCCTCTCTCTGTCCCCTTCTCTCTGTTCCCCTCTTTCTGTCCCACCCCCCCAGCTCCCTTCTCTCGGTCCCTCCTCTCTCTCTGTCCCCACGCGCTCTGTCCCCCATCTCTCTGTCCCCGTCTCTCTGTCCCCAATCACTCTGTCCCCCATCTCTCTCTCTCCACTCGCTCTGTCCCCCGATTCTTTGTCCACATCCCTCTGTCTGCACCCTCTGTCTCTTTCTATCTGTCCTCTTCTCTTTGTCCCGCCTCTCTCTGTCCCTTCTCTTTCTGTTCCTCTCTCTCTGTCCCCCTCTCTTTATCTCACTTTCTCTGTCCCCACACTCTCTTTCCCCAACTCTCTGTCCCCCCGATCTCTATTCCACTCTCTGTCTCCCCTCTGTCTCTGTCCCCCCTGTCTCTGTCTCCTCTGTCTCTGTCTTCTCTGTCTCTATCCCCTTCTCTCTGTCCCCTTCTCTCTGTTCCCCACTCTATGGCCCCCTCTCTCTGCCCCCTTCTCTCTGTCCCCCTCCCTCTGTCCCCCCTCGTTCTGTCCCCATCTCTCAGTCCTCTGCTCTCTGTCTCTTTCTCTCTGTCCCCTTCTCGCTGTTCCCCTCTCGCTGTTCCCCTCTCTCTGTTCCCCTCTCTATGTTCCCCCCTCTGTACCCCTCTCTATCCCCCTCTCTGCTCCCCCCTCTCTGTCCCCCTCACTCTATCCTCCCTCTCTGTTCCCCTCCCTCTGTCCCACTCTCTCTGTCCTCCTCACTCTGACCCCCCTCTCTGTCCCCCTCTTTCTGTTCCCATCTCTCTGTTCTCCTCTCTCTCTGTCTCACCTCTCTCTGTCCCCCTTCCTCTGTCGCCCCACTCTCTGTCCCCCCTCTCTCTGTCCCCCCTCTCTCTGCTCCACCCTCGCTCTGTCCACCCTCGCTGTCTCCCTGTCTTCTGTCCCCCCCACTCTGTCACCCCTCGCTCTGTCCCCCTCTCTCTGTCCCCCTCTCTCTGTCCCCCGCTCTCTGTCTCCCTCTACACGTCACCCCTCTCACTGTCCCCCTCTTTCTGTTGGCCTCTCTCTGTCCCCTTTTCACTGTCTCCTTCTCTCTCTCCCCCTCCCTCTATCCCCCCTCTCTGTTCCCCTGCTTCTTTCCCACTCTCTCTGTCCCCCTCACTCTGACCCCACTCTCTCTGTCCCCCTCTTTCAGTTTTCCTGTCTCTGTCTCCTTTTCACTGTTCCCCCCTCTGTATTCTCCTCTCTCTCTGTCCCGCCTCTCTCTGCCCCTTCACTTTTAGTGTCCTTTTCTCTGTCCCCTTCTCTCTGTCCCCTTCTCTCTGTTCCCCTCTCTCTGCTCCCCCCTTTCTCTGTCTCGCCTCTCTCTGTCCCTTCTCTTTCTGTTCCTCTCTCTCTGTCCCCCTCTCTTTATCACCCTCTCCCTGTCCCCACTCTCACTTCCCCCACTCTCTGTCCCCCCGCTCTCTATTCCCCTCTCACTGTCTCCTCTCTTTGTCCCCCTCTCTCTGTCCGCAAACTCTGTGTTCCCCTCTCTCTGTCCGCTCTCTTTGTCCATCCTCTCTCTGTCCACCCCTCTCTTTCCGCCCTCTCTGTGTCCCCATATCTCTGTCCCCCTACTCTCTCTCCCCATATCTGTCGCCCCTCTCTCTGTCCGCCTTCCTCTGTCGCCCCTCTCTCTGTCCCCCCTCTCCCTGTCCCCTCTCTCTGTTCCCTTCTCTCTGTTACCCTCTCTCTGTCCCCCTCTCTCCGTCCCCCTCTCTTTGTCTCCCCTCTCTCTATCTCCCCTCTCTCTGTCCCCTCTCTCTGTTACCCTCTCTCTGTCCCCCTCTCTCGTCCCCCTCTCTCAGTCCCCCTTTCTCTGCCCCCCTCTCCCTGCCCTCATCTCTCAGTCCTCTTCTCTCTGTCCCCTTCTCTCTGTCCCCTTCTCTCTGTTCCCCTCACACTATCCCCGTATCTCTGTCACGCGCTCTCTGTTCCCTTCTCTCTGTCTCCCCTCTCTCTGTTCCCCTCTCTCTGTCCCCCTCACTCTGCCCCCCTCTCTCTCTGCCCCTCTCCACGTCACTCTTCTCTCTGTCCCCCTCTCTCTGTCCCCATCTCTCAGTCCTCTTCTCTCTGTCCCCCTCTCTCTGTCCCCCTCTTTCTGTCCCTCTCTCTCTGTCCTCCCTCTCTCTGTCCCCTCTCTCTGTCCCCTCTCTCTGTCCCCCTTTCACTGTCCACCTCTCTCTCTACCCATCTCTTAGTCCTCTTCTCTATGTTATACTCTCTCTACCCACAACTCTTTGTCCCCCGTCTCTATGTCCCCCTCTCTCTGTCCCCCCGCGCTCTCTACCCCTCTCTCTGTCACCCTCATTCTGTTCCCCTCTCTTTGTCACCCTCATTCTGTCCCCCACCTCTCTGTTCCCCCACACGTCCCCACGTGTCTCTATCCCCCCAAGTCTGTTCTTCTCTCCCTGTCCCCCTAAGTCTGTCCTCCTCTCTCTGTCACCCCCTCTCTCGGTCCCACCCTCCCTCTGTCCCTTTTCACTGTTCCCCTCTCTCTGTCCCTTCCCGTTCTGTTCCACTCTCTTATTCCTGTCTCTATGTCCCCACTCTCTCTTTCCCCCACGCTCTGTTCCCCCCGCTCTTTGTCCCCTTCTCTCTGTCCCCCTGTCTCACTGTACACCACTCTCTGACCCTCTCTTTGTCCATCCTCTCTCTGTTACCCTCCCTGTCCACCTCTCTCTGTCCCCCCTCTCTCTGTCCCCCTCTCTGTCTGTCACCCCTCTCCCTGCCCCGCCCTCTGTCCCCAAGTCTCTCTGGCCTCCTTCGTCTGACCCCCTCTCTCTGCCCCATTTCTCTGCCCCACCCTCACTCAATTTCTGTTCACCTCTCTCTGTTCTCCCCTCTCTCTGTTCCCCGTCTCTCTCCCCCTTCTCTCTGTCCCCCTCTCTCTTTTTCCCTCTCTCTCTGTCACCCTCTCTCTGTCCCCACTCTCTCTGTCCCCCCCTCTCTCTTCCCCCCCCCACTCTCTTGTCCCCCTCTCTCGATCCCCACTCGCTCTGTCCCCCGTCTCTCTGATCCCCCTCTCTCTCTGTCCGCACTCTCTCTCTGTCCCCCCGTCTCTGTCCCCCCCCTCTGTCCCCCCTCTCTGTCCCCCCTCTCTGTCCACCCACCTCTGTCGCCCCTCTCTTTGTCCCCCTCTCTCTGTCCCCCTCCTCTCTGTCCCCCTCTCTCTGTCCCCCTCTCTCTGTTCTTCCTCACTCTGTCCCCCTCTCTCTGTCCCCCTCTCTCTGTTCTTCCTCACTCTGTCCCCCCTCTCTCTGTTCCCCTCTCTCTTTCCCCCTCACTCTGTCCCCCCTCTCTCTGTCCCCCTCTCTCTTTCCCCCCTCACTCTGTCCCCCCCTCTCTGTCCCCCTCTCTCTTTCCCCCTCTCTCTTTCCCCCCTCTCTCTGTCCCCCTCTCTCTGTCCCCCACTCTCTCTGTCCCTCACCTCTCTGCCGCCCCCGGCCCCACGTCTGTCGGTCCCTCTAAGTCTGTTCTCCTCTCTCTGTCTCCCTCCTCTCTGTTACCCTCTCTGTCCCCCTCTCTCTGTCTCCCCTCTATCTGTCCCCCTCACTCTGTTCCCCCTCACTCTGTTCCCCCTCACTCTGTTCCCCCTCTCTTTGTCCCCTCCTCTCTATCCCCCTCTCTGTCCCCCTCTCCCTGTCCTCCTCCTTCTGTTCCCTCTCTCTGTCCCTCTCTCTCTGTCCCCCCTCTCGCTGTCCCCCTCTCTCTGTCCCCCTCTCTCTGTCCCCCTCTCTCTGTCCCCCTCTCGCTGTCCCCCTCTCTATGTCCCCCACTCTCTGTCCCCTCCTCTCTGTTCACTTCTCTCTGTTCCCTTCTCTCTGTTACCCTCTCTCTGTCGCCCGTATCTCTGTCCCCTTCTCTCTGTCGCCCTCTCTCTGTCCCCACTCTCTCTGTCCCCCCTCTCTCTGTCGCCCTCACTCTGTCTCCCTCACTTGGTCGCCCGTATCACTGTCCCGCTCTCTCTGTTCCCCTCTCTCTGTTACCCTCTCTCTGTCCCCACTCTCTCTGTGGCCCTCTCTCTGTCCCCCTTTCTCTCTTCCCCCTTCTCTCTGTCCGCCCTCACTCTGTCCGCCCTCACTCTGTCCGCCCTCTCTCTGTCCGCCCTCTCTCTGTCCGCCCTCTCTCTGTCCCGCTCTCTCTGTTCCCTTCTCTCTGTCGCACTCTCTCTGTCCCCCTCTCTCTGTCTCCCTCTCTTGGTCGCCCGTATCACTGTCCCGCTCTCTCTGTTCCCCTCTCTCTGTTACCCTCTCTCTGTCCCCACTCTCTCTGTGACCCTCTCTCTGTCCCCCTTTCTCTCTTCCCCTTCTCTCTGTCCGCCCTCACTCTGTCCGCCCTCACTCTGTCCGCCCTCACTCTGTCCGCCCTCTCTCTGTCCGCCCTCTCTCTGTCCCGCTCTCTCTGTTCCCTTCTCTCTGTCGCACTCTCTCTGTCCCCCTCTCTCTGTCTCCCTCTCTTGGTCGCCCGTATCACTGTCCCGCTCTCTCTGTTCCCTTCTCTCTGTTACCCTCTCTCTGTCCCCCTCTCTCTGTCCCCCTCTCTCTGTCCCCCCTCTCTCTGTCGCCCTCTCTCTGTCCCCACTCTCTCTGACCCCCTCTCTCTGTCGCCCTCACTTTGTCCCCACTCTCTCTGCCCCCCTCCCTCTGACCCCACCTCTGTCCCCATCTCTCAATCCTCTTCTGTCTGTCCCCCTCACTCTGTCCCCCTCATTCTGTCCCCCCTTCTTTGTCCCCTTCTCTCTGTCCCCCTCTCTCTGTCCCCCTCTCTCTGTCCCCCTCTCTCTGTCCCCACTCTCTCTGTCCCCACTCTCTCTGTCCCCCCCCGTCCCCCTCTCTCTGTCCCTTCGCTCTCTGTCCCTTCTCTCTCTCTTTCCCCTTCTTTCTGCCCCCTCTCTCTGTTCCCATCTCACTCTGTCCCCCCGCTCTCTGTTCCCCTCTCTTTATCACTCTCACTCTGTCCCCGACTCTCTCTGTCCCTCTAAGTCTGTCCTCCTCTCTCTGTCACACCCCTCACTGTCCCCCTCTCTCTGCCCCCTCTCTCTGTCCCCCTCTCTCTGTCCCCCGCTCTCTGCCCCCTCTCTCTGTCCCCCTTTCTCTGTCCCCCTCTGTCTCTACCCATCTTTTAGTCCTCTTCTCTCTGTTCCCCTCTCTCTACCCACAACTCTGTCCCCACTCTCTTTGTCACCCTCACTCTGCTACCCCCAGTCTCTCTGTCCCCCACCTCTCTGTCCACTCCGGCCCCTCGTCTCTCTGTCCCCCTAAGTCTGTTCTCCTTTCTCTGTCACGCCCCTCTCTGAGTCCCCCCTCTCTCTGTCCCCCTCACTCTGTCCCCTCACTCTCTTTTCCCTGTCTCTGTCACCCTCACTTTTTCCCAACTCACTCTGTCCCCCACCTCTCTGTCCACCCCGGCCCCACGTCTCTCTGTCCCTCTAAGTCTGTTCTCCTCTCTCTGTCACCCCCCTCTCTGTCCCCATCTCTCTCAGTCCCACCCTCGCTCTGTCCACCCTCCCTGTCCCCCTGTCTTCTGTCCCCCTCGCTCTGTCCCCCTTTCTCTCTCCCCACTCTCTCTGTCCCCCCCGTCCCCGCTCTCTCTGTCCACCCTCTCTGTCCCCCCCCTCTGTTCCCTCTCTGTCCCCCTCACTCTGTCCCTCCTCTCTCTGTCCCCCCCTCTATGTCCCCTCTCTCTGTCCCCCTCTCTCTGTCCCCCTCTCTCTGTCCCTCCTCTCTCTCTGTCCCTCCTCTCTCTCTGTCCCCCTTTCTCTGCCCCACCCTCACTCTGTCCACCCTCCCTGCCCCCCAATATTCTGTACCCCTTCGCTCTGTCCCCTCTCTGTGTCCCCCTCTCTCTGTCGCCCCTCACTCTCTTCCCCTCTCTCTTTCCGCCCCTTCTCTCTATCCCCCTCTCTCTGTCCCCCTCTCTCTGTTCCCCCCTCTCTCTGTTCCCCCCTCTCTCTGTTCCCCCCTCTCTCTGTCCCCACTCTCTCTGTCCCTCCTCTCTCTATCCCCTTCCCTCTGTTCCCTTCTCTCTGTTTCCCTCTCTCTGGCCCCCCTCTCTCTGCCCCCCTCCCTCTGTCCCCCCTCTCTCTTTCCCCCCTCTCTCTGTCGCTCGTATCTCTGTGCCCCTCTCTCTGTACCCCTCTCTCTCTCCCCATCTCTCAGTCGTGTTCTCTCTGTTCCCCTCTCTCTGCCACCACTCTCTGACTCCCCTCTCTTTATCCCTCTCTCTCTGTCTCCCCTCTATCTGTCCATCCTCTCTCTGTCACCCTCACTCTGTCCCCCTCTCTCTCTGTCCGCACCCTCTCTCCGTCCCCTTCTCTCTGTTCCCCTCTCTCTTTTCCCCCCTCTCTCTGCCCCCCTCTCTCTGTCCCCCACATTCTGTCCCCCCTCTCTTTGTCCCCTTCTCTCTGTCTCCCTCTCTCTCCCCCTTTGTCTCTGCCCCCTCTTTCTGTCCCCCACCTCTCTGTCCCCCCCTAAGTCCCCACGTCTCTCTGTCCCCCTAAGTCTGTCCCCCGCTCCCTGTCCCCCTCTCCCTGTCCCCCTCTCCCTGTCCCCCGCTCCCTGTCCCCCTCTCCCTGTCCCCCTCTCCCTGTCCCCCTCTCCCTGTCCCCCTCTTTCTGTCCCCCTCTCACTGTCCCCTTCCCTCTGTTCCCTTCTCTCTGTTTCCCTCTCTCTGTCCCCCTCTCTCTGTCCACACTCTATCTGTCCCCCCCTCTCTCTCCCCGCTTTCTCTGTACCCCTCTCTCTGTCCCCACTCTCTCTGCCCCCCCTCTCTCTGTCCACCTCCCTCTGTCCCAACTATCTCTGTCTGCCTCTCTCTGTCGCTCGTGTCTCTGTCCCGCTCTCTCTGTTCCCTTCTCTCTGTTTCCAGCTCTCTGTCCCCTTCTCTCTGTCCCCTTCTCTCTGTTACTCTCTCTCGTCCCCCCTCTCTCTGTTCCCACTCTCTCTGTCCCCCCCCCCTGTCGCCCCCCCTGTCTCTGTCCCCCTTTCTCTGTTCCGCTCTCTCTGTCTCTCTCTCTCTGTCCCCTTCTCTCTGTCCCCCTCCCTCTGTTCCCCCTATCTCTGTCCCCATCTCTCAGTCCTCTTCTGTCTGTGCCCCTCTCTCTGCCCCCTTTCTCTGTCCCCCCACTCTCTCAGTCCTCTTCTCTTTGTTCCCCTCTCTCTGCCCACAACTCTCTGACCCCCCTCTCTTTATCCCCCCTCTCTCTGTCCCCCTCTCTCTGTCCCAAGTCTCTCTGTCCTCCTCTCTCGGTCCCTCCTCTCTCGATCCCCTCTCTCTGTCCCGTCTCTTTATCCCACTCTATTTGTCACCCCTCTCGCTGTCCCCCTCACTCTGTCCCCCCAATCTCTCTTCCCCCCTTTCTCTGTCACCCTCACTCTGTTCCACTCTCTTTGTCACCCACACTCTGTCCCCACTCTCTCTGTGCCCCACTTCTCTGTCCCCCTCCAATCCCCCCGTCTGTCTGTCCCCCTAAGTCCGTCCTCCTCCCTCTCTCCCCCTCTCTCTGTCACCCTCTCTCTGTCCCCCCTCTCGGTTCCCCCCCTCTCTCTGTCCCCCTCTCTCTGTCCCTCCTCTCTCTGTCCCCCTCTCTCTGTCCCCCTCTCTCTGTCCCCCTCTCTCTGTCACCCTCTCTCTGTTCCCCCCTTTCTTTGTTCCCCTCACGCTGTCCCCCATCTCTCTGTCCCCACTCGCTCCACCCCCCTCTCTCTGTCCCCTTCTCACTGTCCCCTTCCCTCTGTTCCCTTCTCTCTGTTTCCCTCTCTTTGTCCCCGCTTTCTCTGTATCCCTCTTTCTGTCCCCCTCTCTCTGTCCCCCCTCTCTCTGTCCCCCCTCTCTCTCTCCCCATCTCTCAGTCATGTTCTCTGTGTTCCCCTCTCTCGGCCACATCTCTCTGACTCCCCTCTCTTTATCCCTCTCTCTCTGTCTCCCCTCTATCTGTCCATCCTCTCTCTCTGTCCGCACCCTCTCTCCGTCCCCCTCTCTCTGTTCCCCCTCTCTCTGAACCCCCTCTCTCTGTCCCCCTCATTCTGTCCCCCCTCTCTTTGTCCCCTTCTGTCTGTCTCCCTCTCTCTCTCCCTTTCTCTCTGTTCCACCTCTCTGTCCCCCCCTAAGTCCCCACGTCTCTCTGTCCCCCTCTTTCTGTGCCCCTCCCTCTGTCCCCCTCTCTCTCTCCCCATCTCTCAGTCGTGTTCTCTCTGTTCCCCTCTCTCTGCCACAACTCTCTGACTCCCCTCTCTTTATCCCTCTCTCTCTGTCTCCCCTCTATCTGTCCATCCTCTCTCACTCCCTCACTCTGTCGCCCTCTCTCTCTGTCCGCACCCTCTCTCCGTCCCCTTCTCTCTGTTCCCCTCACTCTGTCCCCCTCTCTCTGTCCCCCTCTCTCTGAACCCCCTCTCTCTGTCCCCCTCTCTCTGAACCCCCTCTCTCTGTCCCCCTCTCTCTGTCCCCCTCTCTCTGTCCCCATCTCCCTGTCCCCCTCTCTCTGTCCCCTTCTCTCTGCCCCCCCCCTCTGTCCCCCTCATTCTGTCCCCTTCCCTCTGTCCCCTTCTCTCTGTCCCCTCTCTCTCTGTCCCCCTCCCTCTGTACCCTTCTCCCTGTCCCCTTCTCCCTGTTACCCTCTCTCTGTCCCCCCTCTCTCTGTCCCCCCTCTCTCTATCCCCCCTCTCTCTGTCACCCTGTCCCTGTCCCCCTCTCTCTGTCCCCTTCTCTCTGTCCCCCTCCCTCTGTTCCCCCTATCTCTGTCCCCATCTCTCAGTCCTCTTCTGTCTGTGCCCCTCTCTCTGGCCCCTTTCTCTGCCCCCCCTCTCCCCATCTCTCAGTCCTCTTCTCTTTGTTCCCCTCTCTCTGCCCACAACTCTCTGACCCCCCTCTCTTTACCCCCTCTCTCTGTCCCAACTCTCTCTGTCCCCCCTCTGTCTGTCCCCATCTCTCTGTCCTCATCTCTCAGTCCTCTTCTCTCTGTCCCCCGCTCTCTCACCCCCCCTCTCTATCCATAATCTCTCTGCCCCCCTCTCTTTGTCCCCCTCTCTCTGTGCTCCTCACTCTGTTCCCCTCGCTCTGTCATTCTCACTCTGTTCCCCTCTCTTTGTCACCCTCACTCAGTCCCCCACTTTCTCTGTCCCCACTCTGTCTGTCCCCTGTCTCTGTCACCCTCACTGTGTCCCCCACTCTCTCTGTCCCACACCTCTATTTCCCCACCTCTGTATCCACGACTCTCTGGCCCCCTTAGTCTGTCCTCCTCTCTCTGTCCCCCCTCTCTGCCCCCACTCTCTGCCCCCTTTCTCTGCCCCACCCTCACTCTGTCCACCCTCTGTCTTCTGACCCCCCTCGCTCTGTCCTCTCTCTATGTCCCACTCTCTCTGTTCCCCTCTCTCTGTAAACCCTCTCTCTGTCCCCACTCCCTCTGTCGCCCTCTCTCTGTCCCCCTTTCTCTGTTCCCCTCCCTCTGTCCCCCCATCTCTGTCCCCATCTCTCATTCTTCTTCTGTCTGTGCCCCTCTCTCTCTCCCCATCTCTCAGTCCTCTTCTCTCTGTTCCCCTCTCTCTGCCCACAACTCTCTGACCCCCCTCTCTTTATCCCCCTCTCTCTGTCCCAACTGTATCTGTTCCTCTCTCTTTGTCCCCCTCTCTTTGTCCCCCTCTCTCTGTCCCCCTCTTTCTGTCCCTCCTCTCTCGATCCCCTATCTCTGTCCCCTCTCTTTGTCCCCCTCTATCTGTCCCCCTCTCTTTGCCCCCTCTCTCTGTCCCCCCTCACTCTGTCCCCCCGCGCTCTCTTCCCCTCTCTCTCTGTCACCCTCACTCTGTTCCACTCTCTCTGTCCCCCTCTCTCTGTCCCTCACTCTCTGTCCCCCACCTCTCTGTACCCCGCATCCCCACGTCTGTCTGTCCCCCAAGTTCGCCCTGCTCTCTCTGTCATCCCCCTCTCTGTTCCCCTCTCTCGGTCCCACTCTCGCTCTGTCCACCCTCCTTGCCCCCCTCTCTCTGTCCCTCTTCTCTCTGTCCTCCTCTCTCTGTCCCCCTCTCTCAGTTCCCCCTCTCTCTGTCACCCTCTCTCGGTTCCCCCCTCTCATTGTTCACCTCACTCTGTCCCCCCTCTCTCTGTCCCCACTCGCTCTGTCCCCCCTTTCTCTCTGTACCCCCCTCTCCCTGTCTGCACCATTTCTCCATCCCCTTCTCTCTGTTCCCCCCTCTCTCTGTCCCCCCTCTCTCTGTCCCCCCCTCTCTGTCCCCCTCTCTCTGTCCCCCCTCTCTCTGTCCCCCCTCTCTCTGTCCCACCTCTCTCTGTGCCCCCCTCTCTCTGTTCCCCTCTCTCTGTCCCCCTCTTTCTATTCCCACCTCTGTCCCTTCTCTTTCTGTTCCTGTCTCTCTTTCCCCCTCTCTTTGTCCCCCTCTCTCTGTCCCAAACTCTCTGTTACCCTCTCTCTCTGTCCCCTCTCTTTGTCCATCCTCTCTCTGTCCCCCTCTCTCTTTCCACCCTCTCTCTGGCCCTAGCTCTCTGTCCCCCCTCTGTCTGTCCCCTTCCTCTATCCCTCCACTCTCTATCCCCCCTCTCTCTGTCCCCCTCTCTCTGTCACCATCACTCTGTTCCCCTCTCTCTGTCACCCTCACTCTGTCCCCACGTCTCTCTTTGCCCCCCTAAGTTTGTCCCCCCTCTCTCTGCCCCACCCTCGCCCTTTCCACCCTCCCTGTCCCCCTGTCTTCTGTCCCCCTTCACTCTGTCCGCTCGCTCTGTCCCCACTTTCTCTGTCCCCACTTTCTCTGCCCCCCTCTCTTTGTCCCCCCTCTCTTTGTCACCCCCCTCTCTGTCCCCTTCCCTGTGTCCCCCCCTCTCTCTATCCCCCTCACACTGTCCCTCCTGTTTCTGTTTTCCTCTCACTGTCCCCTTCTCTCTGTTCCCCCTCTCTCTGACCCCCTCTCTCTGTCACCCCTCTCTCTGTCCCCCCTCTCTCTGTCCCCCCTCTCTCTGTCTCCCTCTCTCTGTCCCCCTCCATCTGTACCCATCTCTCTGGCCCCCTCTCTCTGTCCCCCCTCTCTCTGTCCCCCCTCTCTCTGTCCCCCCTCTCTCTGTCCCCCTTTCTCTGTCTCCCTCTCTCTGTCCCCCTCCATCTGTACCCATCTCTCTGGCCCCCTCTCTCTGTCCCCCCTTCTCTGTCCCCCTCTCTCTGTTCCCCTCACTCTATTTCCTTCTCTCTCTCCCCCTCTCTCTGTCCGGTCTCTTTGTCCCCCTCACTCTGTACACCCTCGCTCTCTCCTCCCTCTCTCTGTCCCCCTCTTTCTGTCCCCCTCTCTCTGTCCCCCATTGTCTGTCCCCCTCTCTCTGTCCCCCCTCTCTCTGTCCCCCATTGTCTGTCCCCCTCTCTCTGTCCCCCTCTCTCTGTCTCCCCTTTCTGTCCCCCTCTCACTTTCCCCCCTCTCTCTGTCCCCCCTCTCTCTATTCCCCTCTCTCTATTCCCCTCTCTCTGCCCCCTTCTCTCTGCCCCCTTCTCTCTGCCCCTTCTCTCTGCCCCCTTCTCTCTGTCCCCTTCTCTCTGTCCCCCCTCTCTCTGTTCCCCTCTCTCTGTCCCCTCTCTGTCCCCCTTTCTCTGTCTCCCTCTCTCTGTGCCCCTCCATCTGTTCCTGTCTCTCTGTCCCCCCTCTCTCTGTCCCCCCTCTCTCTGTCCTCCCTCTCTCTGTTCCCCTTTCTCTGTCCCGTCTCTTTGTCCCCCTCACTCTGTGCACCCTCGCTCTCTCCCCTCTCTCTCTGTTCCCCTCTCTTTGTCCACCCCCTCTGTCCCCCTCTCTCTGTCCCCCACACTCTGTCCCCCACACTCTGTCCCCCACACTCTGTTCCCCTCTCTCTGTTCCCCTCTCTCTGTCCCCCTCTCTCTGTCCCCCTCTCTCTGTCCACCTTCTCTCTGCCCCCTCTCCCTGTCCCTCTCTCTCTTCCCCCCTCTCTCTGACCCCCCCTCTCTGTGTCTTTTCTCTGTTCCCCCTCCTCGTCCTCCCCTCTCTCAACCTCTCCCTCTGTCTCACTTCCCTCCCTCTCCCCATCTCTCGCCCTTCCCACCCTCCCTCACTTCTCTCGTACTCTCCATCCCTCTCGTCCTCCCCTCCCTCTCCCCATCTCTTGCCCTCCCCCTCTATTGCCCTCCCTCTCACTCGTGCCCCCCTCTTTCCCATCCCCTCTCTCACCCTTTTTCTTCCTCTCACCCTCTCTCGGTCCCCGGTTTCGCTGTCCCCCTCTCTCTGTCACCCTCTCTCTGTCCCCTCTCTCTGTCCCCCTCTCTCTGTCACCCCCTCTCTGTCCCCCCCTCTCTCTCCCCACTCTCTCTCTCCCCATCTCTCTGTCCCCCTCTTTCTGTTCCCATCTCTCTGTGCCCTTCCCTCTGTCCCTTCCATCTGTCCCCTTCTCTCTGTTCCCCTCTCTCTGTCCCCCCCATCCCCACGTCTCTCGGTCCCCCTAAGTCTGTCCTCCTCTCTCTATCAACCCCCTCTCTGTCACACCCCTTCTCTGTCCCCCCTCTCTCACTCCCACCTTCTTTCTCTCCACCCTCCCTGTCCCCCTCTCTCTGTCCCCCGCTCTCTCTGTTTCCCCCGTCTCTCTGTTCCCCCCTCTCTCTGTGTCACCCTCACTCTCTTCCCCTCTCTCTAACACCTTCACTCAGTCCCGCACTCTCTCTGTCCCCCTCTCTCTGTCACCCCTCTCTCTGTCCCCTCTCCCTGTGTCCCCCTCTCTCTGTCCCCCTCTCTCTGTCCCCCTCTCTCTGTCCCCCTCTCTCTGTCCCCCCTCTCTCTGTCCCCCCTCTCTCTGTCCCCCCTCTCTCTGTCCCCCTCTCTCTGTCCCCCTCTCTCTGTCCCCCCTCTCTCTGTCCCCCTCTCTCTGTCCCCCTCTCTCTGTCCCCCCTCTCTGTGTCCCCCCTTTCTGTGTCCCCTCTCTCTGTGTCCGCCCTGTCTCTGTCCCCCCATCCTCTCCCTCCTCTCTCTGTCCACCTCTTTCTGTTTCACTCTCTCTCTCCCCCTCTCTTTCCCCCTCTCTCTCTCCCCCTCTCTCTCTCCCGCTCTCTCTGTCCCCCCCTCTCTGTCCCCCCCTCTCTGTCCCCCTCTCTCTCTCCCCCTCTCTCTTTCCCCCTCTCTCTCTCCCGCTCTCTCTGTCGCTCCTCCTTCTATCCCCCTCTCTCTGTCCCACTCATGCTTTTCCCCGCTCTCTCTGTTCCCCCCTCTCTGTGTCCCCCCCTCTCTCTGTCCCCTTCTCACTGTCCCCTTCTCGCTGTCCCCCTCTCTTTGTTCACGTCTCTCTGTCCCCCTCTCTGTTCTCCTCCCTCTGTCCTACTCTCCCTCTCCCCCTCACTCTATCCTCCCTTTCTCTGTCTCCCTCTCTCTGCCCCCTCTCTCTGTTCCCCGCTCTCTGACACCCCTCTCTCTGCCCCCATCTCTCTGTCCCACTCTCTCTGTCCCGCTCTCTTGTGCCCCCTCTCTCTGTGCCCCTCTCTCTCTCTTCCAATCTCAGTCCTCCTCTCTCTGTCCCCCTCTCTCTACCCACAACTCACTCTCTCGCCCTCTCCCTCCCTCTCGCATTCACCTCCCTCTCCCCTCACTCGCACTCCCCTCTCTCCTCTCCCTCCCTCTCTCTCCACCCTCTCTCCCCCTCCTCTCTCGCCCTCCCCACCCCTCCCTCACACTCGGTCACCCCTCTCTCGCCCTTTCTCGCCCTCCTCTCTCTCTCTCACCCTCCTCCTCTCTCGCACCCTCCCCCCTCTCAACCCTCCCTCTCTCTCCGTCTCGCCCTCCCCGCCTTACCTCCCCTCCCTTGCCATCCCTTCTCGCCTTCCCCTCTCTCGCCCTTACCCCTTGCCCTCCACTATCTCGCCCTCACACTCTCTTGCCCTCCCCTCCCTCTCTCCCTCTCCTCTCTCGCCCTACCCTCTCTCACCCTATCTCTCACTTTCCCCCTCTTCTCCCTGCTCCTTCACTCTCTCCACCTTCTCTCACTCTCAACCGCCCTCAATCGGTGTCTCTCTCTCTGCCCACGTCCCTCCGTTTCTCTCTGACTGAATCTCTCTCCCTCCTGTCCCTCCCTCCCTCTCTCTCAGACACACTCTTTCTCCCTGCTCCTCCCCTCTCCCTCTGACCCCGAGACTGGAGGTGGGGTGTGGGTGGTTGTGGGGCTGGTGTGGTGGGGGGGGTGGGGGTGAGATGGGGTAGAGATGGAACTGCTGGAGGAGGCAGAGACGGGCAGGACAGAGAGTGTGAGGGTGAGGGGAAAGTGAAGAGTGGAGGCAGGTGGAGAAACCGGGGTTGGGGCGGTTGGTGTGAGAGGGAGAACGAGGGAGAGTGAAAGGGGGAGGTTGTGAGAAAGAGTGAGTGTGCAGGGAGAGAGAGGGAGAAATGTGGAGTAAGAGTGGGGGAGATGAAATGGGGAGGGCGGGTTGGAAAGGGGGTGGGGGGGGACAGAGGGAGTTAACCCCAGCTCCTGAGCTCAGGGCCCAGTGCCCTCCCCTTCCCTGAGGACCAGGACTTGGGGCTGAGTCTGTCTCTCTCCAGCTCAGCTTCTCCAACACAAAGACACACAACAACATCGGTCCCTCTGCTGCTCGGCACGCTGTCATCAGCATTTTTATTGGTTACAAATGGAAGTGATGGATACAGTCAGTGGGATGGTGCCTTTTCTCACTGGCCCCTGAGTTGTGAGAAACATTGAAATGTTTCCCTGTAACCCCCCTGTGGGATAAGGATGGACAAACCAGCGCTCCCCTCAGTCTGTTACCATAGCGACAGGCTGCTCCATCGCTGAAACACTGAACTGAAATGAGAAAATCCCGGATGGTGTGATTAATGAGGGAATTTGATGGATGGATGGATTTGGGTGAAGGGATATTTCAGCACATTCTTCAGCTGCTGCCTGAACTTAGTCTGGGTCACGGCGTAAATTGCGGTGTTTGTACAGCAACTGAGGAGCTGCAGCATGAAGCCCAATTCCTGCACAAAGCGATGGAGATACAGAGGGGAATACATTATATCAGTTATCCGGTACCATATAGAATACAGCATTAACATTGACCATAAAAGTATGAAATTGGCCGAGATCACAAACAGTAAAATGATGGATTTTTTTCGGTTTCTCATTTCAGTGTCAGACTGAGCGTCCCCATTGGTGTGAGCGCGGAGTCTCCTGCGGGCTCTGCTGGTCACTAAAATGTGTCTGACGGTGAGAACATTGAGCAGCAGAATCAGGAGAAATGGGACACCCGGGGTTAGAATGTGGTGGAGGAACTCGATTGTGACCCAGACACTGGAGACTCGAACAGCGAGTGTTACATCACAAAACCAGGGGGCGTTCCCCAGCCAATACCGAGCCGTGAGCATAAAATACCAGGAAATGTTCTTTAAACAGCTCAGCACAGTCACTGCTCCCAGAACCACAGCCGCCGTTTTCTCACTGCAATATTTACTTTTCAGCTTCTGGCAACAAATGGCCACAAACCGATCAAAGGTGAAAGTGACGGTGAACCAGACAGAGCAGTCAGTGGCTGCATAAAGCAGGACGGCGTGGATATTACACACGGGGACGGAGTACCTCAGGAAATAAAACTGTTCCTCATAAACAATGGGAATGTGTCTCAGGATCAGGTCGAGGATAATGACCAGGAGATCCGCCGCTGCCATGGCCCCCAGGTAACGTCTGACACATGGAGACAATCCACAATCTTTATAAAGCAGGACGTAGATGGTCACTACGTTAACTGTGAGGAAGGAAAACAAACCCATTATCCATCAGCCTGGAGGCAAGGGGACCCAGTGAGATTTTCAAATGTGTCCCTGTATTCAGGGATTTATTAAAATAATTGGAGTTGGAATAACAAATGGGAAGGTCGGAATTACTGACAAAAATGTGACATAAACCACAAGAAACCCTCCCTCCCCAAACACACAGAGACACATCCATAAGGACAGATGGTTTCTAGAACATTCCCACATACTCGATCACTCGAGAGCAGACGCAGGTCACTCCTTCCCAGTTCCTAATACGGAGGGTGGAAACGTTGCTGTCCTGAAGGATTCTCTCCCAGTTTCCTGAAGACAAACGGAGTTTGGGAATTTCTGTATTTTGGTCTGAATTGTGGTCGATCCTGTGTCGTGGAGAAATGTAAACGCAGGGAAAACGTATTCACCCCTTTAACTGCCTGAGGGGCCTTCGGAACAGTGTCTCCTTCTCCCTGGAACGGGATCTCTTCCCTCGGGATCTTATCGTTTGTTCAATTCACTGACGTCCGGCCGTTCACAAACAAACAACGTCAGGGACAGAACGTTCCGGGGAATGTCAGTTATAGAATGTCAGGGACAGAACGTTCCGGGGAATGTCAGTTATAGAATGTCAGGGACAGAACGTTCCGGGGAATGTCAGTTACAGAATGTCGGGGACAGAACGTTCCGGGGAATGTCAGTTATAGAATGTCAGGGACAGAACGTTCCGGGGAATGTCAGTTATAGAATGTCAGGGACAGATTGTTCCGTGGAGCTCCGTGACCTGTCCATCACCTTTCACCCCACCCACCCCACCAACATGATGTACTGTGCACAGGCTACATACCTGTCCCGCACGGGGAGCTGCACTGACCACATCATTGTATTATCTATAAACCTCAACCAGACAGTCTGACCAGCACAGAGACCTGTGCAGTGATCACCCGTGAATTCATCTATAACCCAGGAGCAGTTACCCTCCCAGCATGTAGGGCTGTGTACATCACCCCAGTGCATTGATCTGTAACCCAGGAGCAGTTACCCTCCCAGCATGTAGGGCTGTGTACCCCACCCCAGTGCATTGATCTGTAACCCAGGAGCAGTTACCCTCCCAGCATGTAGGGCTGTGTACCCCACCCCAGTGCATTGATCTGTAACCCAGGAGCAGTTACCCTCCCAGCATGTAGGACTGTGTACACCACCCCAGTGCATTGATCTGTAACCCAGGAGCAGTTACCCTCCCAGCATGTAGGACTGTGTACCTCACCCCAGTGCATTGATCTGTAACCCAGGAGCAGTTACCCTCCCAGCATGTAGGACTGTGTACCCCACCCCAGCGCATTGATCTGTAACCCAGGAGCAGTTAACCTCCCAGCATGTAGGACTGTGTACTCCACCCCAGTGCATTGATCTGTAACCCAGGAGCATTTACCCTCCCAACATGTAGGACTGTGTACACCACCCCAGTGCATTGCTCAGTAACACTGTGTTAGATCCCTACCAAGTGTGGGGGAACTTGCAGCCCATGCTGGAAGTTACAGGACGTACAGTTCCCACTCATTTCCAGCTCCATGCCCCACTGTGCCCTGACAAGGGGGTGCTGTGGGTGTGAACATCACTGCCAGAGAGAGATGGCAGGGGAATCAGTTTAAATATCACCACATGGGATGGGTTTGGGGAATAGACAGAGATGGGGATATTGAGAGACAGTGTCATGGAAGGATGTGTTCCCAGGTTGCAGAATGCTGAAATGTAGACACTTCGACAGCATCCTGTAACATGAGCCAGTCTTCCCAGGAAAGATGGGAAAAAGGGATATTGGTGTGAGGTGAAATGGTGGAGAGTTTTGGATGAACATTTGTTCTCCACCTTTGTAAATGTAAGTATTTTCAGCAGAATCTATGACTCACTGGGCTGATTCTAACAATAATTTGCCTCAGTGTCATTTGTGACAGAGAGATTATCTGTACGAGACCAAGCTAGATTCCTGGTGCTATCTTATCAAACACATCGCATTGACATCACCCACCCACCCCAGCATGGTGTCCGTCTCATTCAATACCAGCCCGATTCTCCCACCCATCATGGCTGGAGGTACTCACCATCGCCCGGATACACCTGGATATTCCATGACCCCTGGCACTGGTGCCATCTTTGAAAGGTCAATGGGCACACAGTTGAGCTTTCTCAGTTCGGAGCTCTCCTGCACAGTTTACCCCGAGCATGGCAGATAAGGGGCAATTGCACCACGGTTTGTCGATACGGGCACGGAGATCCTGGTGGATGGGCTAGTACTGACGGTGACCATTCTCTTCCCAGTGGGGGCCACACCAGCAGACCCACCGAGCATGGTCTGAGCTCCCCACCCAGCTCAGTGCAGTATCTGCGGTCTGAAGAAATGTCCAGCAATACAGGACAAGCATCAATAACCTTCCCCGCTCTGTCAGGATAAGGGACACTGTATTCTCTCTGCTCCCTCACACTCGCTGTGTATCTGTTATAGCACCGACCCCCGAACAAAGCTCCTGCTCATATACACGCAGCGCTCTCTGTTCCTGCAGCCCCTTTATAATGACACAGCCTGTTTTAAACTATCTTTCTTTATCTTTCATCCCAAAGTGCATCACCTCACACTGCTCTGCATTGATCCCCGTCTACCAGCGTGTCACTGTCCGGTTAGAGTTCCACACTGTCCTCCATAAACTTTACAATTCTTGCAGGTTTGGTACCATTTACAAACATTAAGATTGTCACAGTATCACAGTCCCCATGAAACAACTGAAATCCTGCCCCACACACAGGAGTGTGAGCAAGTGAAATACTGATATATTCCCACGGTCAGACTCGAATAATGACATGCTGTCAAGGGAGCAACAAAAGTCCTGACATATACGCGACAGAGTAGATGAAATATTGACAACCCACAGAGCAAGAGAAATCCGGATAGGTTCCACTTATCTATATTCATCAGGGTATAATGGGATGAAGTTGAAAGTGTGTACTGTACCTTTAAGAGAGAGTGAATGCTGCTCTGAACTAGGAGCTTACAAGTACCTGTGATATGAGAGGATGGCAGACCCAGAAACAGTATATCGCTATGGAACTGGAGTCTGGTAATAAGCAGTTAAGAGACAGAGGGACTTTCAGTACACTTTCAGTGTTAAAAAAATACATTGTTTTTATTTAAACAGTGGAATTTGGGAGTTCTCAGTCACTCATATTTTAACAGCTTACGAGGCGAACTGAACATTTATTTATGTTTAGTTTAAATTACCAGATGAGCTCAATGTTGTGTCCTAACAATTGCTGTGTGTGTATCTGTGTGGGGCAGGTCTGGCAGTCTCTGTGGTGCTGAAAGTGATGCAATGCCACCCTCTGCTGGCCTCCCCACGCCACTGCACAGGCATTGGCAGAGGGTGAAAACCAACAGGGATTCATTCAGAGAGGGGGAGGGAGAGAGGGAGGGGGAGGGAGAGGGCAGCTGCTCACAGCACCATCCAAACTGATGTCTTATCCATGGACTGATCTAAATGTCCTTTAAACGTTATTACTCTCCCTGTTTTCACCACTTGCTCTGCAAGTTCATTCCACACACAAGCCAGCTTCTGTGTAAAATAATTACCTCTCCTGACTTTTGTAAATCTTTTTTCCTCGCACCTTAAAATATCCCACAGTTTTGAATCCCCAACTCTAGGGAAAAGACATCAGCCCTTCAGCTTATCTGTACTCCTCGTTATTTTATAAACCTCTGCAAAGTTACCCCTCCATCTCATACTCTCCAGTGAAAAATGTCCCAACTTATTCAGCCTCTCCTTATAGCTCCATCCCTCCATTTCCAGCAACATCCAGGTTAAACTCTTCTGAACCCTCTCCAGCTTAATAACATCAAGGTCAATGACATCAAAGTGAATAGTCAATGTATTTTATAAGGGTAGTGGAGACCAAAACTAGAGGACATAGTTGTAAGGTAAGAGGGGAAACATTTAAAAGTGACCTAAGGGCAGCTGTTTCACCCAGAGGGTGGTGTGCCTATGGAATGAGTGGGCAGGATGCCCAGACTGGACACAGTATTCCGGGAGAGGTCTAACCAATGTCCTGTACAACCTCAACATGACGTCCCAATTCCGATACTCAAAGGTCTGACCAATTAGGAAAGTGTGTTAAACACCTTCTTAACCACATTATCTATATGAGATGCAACTTTTAAAGAATTATACCTGATGGCTGCGGTCTCGGTTCTACAACACTGCCAAAGGCCCTACGTTTAATTGTATACGTCCGACTCTTGTTTGATTTACCAAATCCAATACCTTACATTAATCCAAACTAAACTCCATCTGCCACCCCTCGGCCAGTGAGTGATATTACCACCTCCTCCCCCTCCCCCGTTTAATTTTAAAATGCCCAGCCCTCTCCAGGAGGCCTGCACACTCTGGCCTTGATTTTCACAAAGACCCTGAGCTTGGTTTGCCTTGTGTGGTTAGAGGGAGGAGGGACGGATTGCAGACACAGTCAGTGGGGAGGAGAGGCTGGACAGTAATCAGCGGCCTGGTATCATTTCATGGTTTTAGGCCGAGAGCAGACACACGTGAGAGTTGGGTTATACTGATCGGTGTTTTGGGACCAGAAATTAGGGTCTTTCTCCGTGTCTGGTGTTCAGCAATAAATATCTATGTGAGAGCCTTCATTGGGCAGAGTATGTCTGCAGGATTCCTTTCCCTCATATTACAGACTACAGATAATAGCGATTCAAGATGTTCAGAGATAATTTCGATCTTGCACTTGTTGAACAAAACAAAATGTTTTGTGTAGTTCAGTAATGGTAACCTGATTATAATAAATCCACACCAACCTGAACGTTGCCCCTTAAAATGTGACCCAAAATCTGGGTATAGTAGTGTAGTGGGTAGTGTCCCTGTCTCTGAGTCATGGCTCTGGGTTTGATTCGAATTCGTGAAATTGTTTGGCAGTGTTCCTAGCTCTGGACCAGAAGGTGTGGATTCATGTCCTGCCTGTTGCAGAGGTATGTCACAGCATGTCATAACAGGCTGATGAACAAACACACAGGAGAATAATGTTACAGCTTTATGGGTATTGCCAAGTGGTGCTCGTGTCCCTACCTCCGGGCACAAAGGTCTAGGTGTAAATCCCACAGAAGTGTCTCCTAATATATCTGAACAAACTGATTAGAATTGTGACTTGATGGAGAAAGAACAGGTGTCGGTGTTGAATTTCAGCATTTATCCCGGGATTATTGAAAGTACAGCCATTTGTGTTGATTGAAGTCACATCTCGCAACAGTAAAGGTTTATAAAATCAGAACGGTCATGGATAGGGTTTGTAGTCAAGGTTTTTCCCCAGGCTGGGGGCGTTCAAAACTAGAGGACATTGGTGGAAAGTGAGAGGGGAAAGGTTTTGAAGAGGCCTAAGGGACGCCTTTTCACACAGAGGCTGGTGTGTGTATGGGCTGAGCTGCCAGAGGAAGTGGTGGAGTCTGGTACAACTCCATCATGTAAAAGGCATCTGGATGCTGACAGACCTCCACAGCATTTCCAGCAATTTCTGTATTTGTTAAAACAAAACATTCATTTCAACACAGGTATCTGTATGAGCTGTCTGGATACAGAATTGGCTGGCCAGCAGAAGACAGCGAGTGGTAGTGGAAGGAAAATATTCTGCCTGGAAGTCTGTTGTGAGTGGTGTTCCACAGGGCTCTGTCCTTGGGCCTCTACTGGTTGTAATTTTTATTAATGACTTGGATGAGGGCATTGACGTATGGGTCAGCAAGTGTGCAGATGACACAAACTTTGGAAGTGTCGTTGACAGTATAGAGGGGTGTTGTAGGCAGCAGCGGGACATTGACAGGACGCAGAGATGGGCTGAGAGGTGGCAGATGGAGTTCAACCTGGATAAATGCGATGTGATGCATTTTGGAAGGTCGAACTTGAAAGCTGAGTACAGGATTAAGGATAGGATCCTTGGCAGTGTGGAGGAACAGAGAGATCTTTGTGTGCAGGTACATAGATCCCTTAAAATGGCCACCCAAGTGGACAGGGTTGTTAAGAAAGCACATGGTGTTTTGGTTTCATTAACGGGGGAATTGAGTTTAAGAGTCGTGAGATCCTGTTGCAGCTCTATAAAACTTTGGTTCAAATGCACTTGGAATACTGCGTCCCGTTCTGGTCACCCTATTATAGGAAAGATGTGGATGCTTTGGAGAGGGTTCAGAGGAGGTTTACCAGGATGCTGCCTGGACTGGAGGGCTTATCTTATGAAGAGAGGTTGACTGAGCTCGGACGTTTCCATTGGAGAAAAGGGGGAGAAGAGGGGACCGAATTGAGGTATTCAAGATTATGAGAGGCATCGATAGTGTTGATAGCCAGAGACTATTTCCCAGGGCAAAAATGACTAACACGAGGGGTCATAGTTTTAAGCTGGTTGGAGGAAAGTATAGAGGGGATGTCAGAGGTGGGTTCTTTACACAAAGAGTTGTGAGAGCATGGAATGCATTGCCAGCAGCAGTTGTGGAAGCGAGGTCATTGGGGATATTTAAGAGACTGCTGGATATGCATATGGTCACAGAAATGTGAGGGTGCTTACATGAGGATCAATGGTCGCCACAACATGGTGGGCTGAAGGGCCTGTTCTGTGCTGGACTGTTCTATGTTTTATGTTCTACGTATTCTGAATACATTAAACATTTTATTTTTTAATGACGCAGGGAATTATAAACATATCTTCAAATCGCCCAAGACCATTTTCTGCTCAGGGTATGGCTCTGTGTATGACAGCAGCAATGATGCACCGACATGGAACAGGGAATGTGATGGAGACATAGTTTGGACAATGTACAAGGAGACCTCACATGGTTCCAGGGAGAGAATGGCATTATTGTGTGATTCAACTCATAGAGGGAGAAAATGCCATCTGCCTGACAAGAAACGGCCTAATGCACTGTCTTTCTTTTATTATTCCTCATCACAGGAGTACGAGCTAAAACAAAACTCTACTGTCATTGTTACCATTCTTATTTTTATAGATTCCCTGCTGTGGAAACAAGACCTTCGGCACAACTAGTCCATCCCAACCTTCCAAAGGGTAACCTACCCATGCCCTTACAGTGACCACTGACTAGTGCACCTAAAGTAGAAATCGCTGAACACTATGGACTATTTGACCAATCCACTTGAATTATACAGCTTTGGGCTGTGGGAGGAAACGGGAGCACCCATCAGAAGCTCACGCAGACAAGGGGAGAAGATGCAAACTCCACGCAGATAGTCGCCCGAGGCTGGAATTGAACTCATGCCCCTGATGCTGTGATGGAACAGTGCGAACTACTGAGCCGCTGTGCTAAGGTGGAACCTACTGACTGCCTAACGCAAAGGGAATTCAGCCAAATCCAACTCTCCCAGGATAAAATCCCATTGCTAGCAGCTGTGTGAGTACAATATCTTCAGAAGCAGAATGACATTTTGGACAATCTCTCAAGTTTTCCTTTTGTCATTAGTTACACTAATATTTGGACCAGGTTCTTTCAACGTGAAATTGCAGAGATTTTGTTTATTTTGTGTGTGTGTGTGTGTGTGTGTCAGTGTTTTTAGAACGGTAAATATCGATACTTTATTTGCAATGCCCAAGCAGTTTGCCATTCAGCATTCCATCATAGTTTGAGTAACATTGCTCTGGATCATAAACGTGTTGTTTTAGCAGATTAAAGAAACTATCCTGACTTGTTCCTAAAACTGACCCTGACCCAGTCTGAGACCGATATCATCGGCCACATCACCAACCTGGTTACATTTCACATTTGTAGAGAGCAGTGGAGGAGTGGGACTAGAAAAGGGACCAGTGAGCCTGATGTCGGTGGTGGGTGAGTTGTTGAAGGGGATTCTGAGGGATAGCATTTACATACATTTAGGAAGGCAAGGACTGATCAGGGTAGTCAACGTGGCTTTCTGCATGGGAAATCATGTCTCATTAATTTAGTTGAGTTTTATGAAGAGGTGACAAAGAAGATTGATGAAGGTAGTTTGGGAGACATTGTCAATATGGACCTCAGCAAGGTGTTCACAACATTCTGATTGGTAGGCAGATTAATAAGTTTCAGTCACATGGGAAACAGAAGAAGCTAGTCACAATTGGCTTGAAGGAAGAGGGGTATTTTTCAGACTGGAGGCTTGTTAGTAGCAGTGTGCTGTAAGAATCAGTACTGAGTTCACAAAACATTTCATCATTTATATGAAGGATTGAGATGTGAACATTGGGGCCACAGTTAGTAAGTTTACAGACGACATCAGAAAGTTGGTATAGTAGATTATTTCAGAGTAGAAGAATACAACAAATAGATGGGACAAAGGGTCAAGGAGTGACAGATGAAGTTTAATTTAGATAAATACGAGGTTATGCATGTTGGGAAGGCAAATCAGGGCAGAAATTATACACTTAATGGTAAAGGCCTGGTGAGTGTTGAGAAACAAATGGACATAGGGCTCCAGGTACACTGTTCCTTGAAAGTGGAGTCGAATGCAGACAGTGCGGTACAGAACACATTTTACACATTTGCCTTAATCAGTCAGAGCATTGAGTATCGGAGTTGTGGTGGCATGTTGTATCTGTACAGGATGTTGATGAGGCCACTTTAAGAATACTGCGTACAACTCGGTTGTCTGCAGAAAAGATTTACACAGATGTCCCAGGACTGGAGGTTTGAGCTTCAGGGAGAGGTTGATTAGTGTGAGGTGTTTCCCCCTGGAGTGTCATTCTGAACAGCCATGTTCTGCTCCCCAGGGTAGTGCATAGGTTAAAGGGGAGAGGACGAATAATTTAGAAGGGACCTGAAGTTAAAAGTTTCACACAGAGAGTGGTGTGTGTACATAAATGCTGTCAGAGGAAGTGCTGAAGGCAGTTGCAATCACACATTTAAAAAATATCTGAAAGAGGAGGGATATTGGCCAAATGCTAGCAGATGGGACTGAATCAGATATGATATCTGATCGGAGTGAACAGATTGGACTAACGGGTCTGTTTCCACGCTGCATGACTCTCTGATTCTATAAGAGGAATGACGAATAATTCTGAAAGTACCTTTCAAATCAGAATCCTTTTCACTGGAAGTTTATCGTGCCTCGATGTTCACATTGATTAAAAGTTGCGTTAGTGAAATATTTGACGGAGAACTGAGTCATGGATAATGGGACGCAGACAGGAAAGTGGAGCTGAGACCACACCCTGATCAGCCACAATCTTAGTGCCTGGTGGAGAAGGTTCAACGTATCTAAAGACTCACTCCTGTCCCTCAATCCCGTGTTTCTGTGTTCCATTCAACCCATTAAACCTGTTAGGCAGGAGCATTTAGAGGCTCCTTACTTCTATAACCTGGTGCACAGAAACAGAGGAGATCATTCGGCCCTTCAAGACTGTCCCACATGCTTTGAGGTGATTTGGGAAATGTAATTGTAAAACCCAGGCTGGGTATGAAAGAGGCCCCTCATCTCTCTTTACAGAGCTTCCCCTCTCTGAAACTTGTGCTCCATTTGTTGGTCATGCTGTCGACCCAAATTCACTGAGAATACCGCGCCCATACCTCATCCAGAGATGGCTCACAAAATCCTCTGGTCTCCCTGCCTGCAACATTCAAGAACAGAACATTCATGAAAATATCACCCACTAACTTTCCAATAACAGAATGTGAGAACATCAGAAACAGGGGCAGGTCATTCACTCCTCAAACCTGCCTTGCCCTTCACTAAGATCGTGACTGATCTGCTCTTGGTCTCAAATCCTGTTTCATACCCAATTCTTCATCGCCCTCAACTCTCTGACAGGTCAATATCCATCTACATCTTTTTCAAATACTTTCAGTCATCGAGCTCCCCGGACACACTTGAGAAGAGAAATCCTGACATTCAATGCCACAAGTTTGAAGAAACCCCTTGCTGCTCCTATACCATGGCCTATTGATATGAACAAAAGAGGTTGACAGAAGGGGTCAGGTAAAAATGACTGGCCCTGATATCAAGGCTTCTGTTGACATCAAGGAGCTTAACAAAACTGGACATAATGAGAATCAGAGAAAACTCTCCAGTGTTTGGAGTCAAACATGGCACAAAGGAAGATGTTCATCATCTCAGTCCTGGGTCAGCTCTGTGGGAGATCCTCAGGGTAGCTTCCTCTTCACAAAAACCTTCAGCTGCTTCATCAATGTCTCCCCGCCCCCACCCTCCCCACCATAAGATCCGACGTGGGGATGGTCGCTGAGGATTCCACAATGGTCAGAATAATTTGACGCCCCTGTCAGCTTCTGAACTGGTCTGTGTCCATGTGCAGCAAGACATGGACTCCATTGAGGCTTGTGCTTTTAAAGAGTCTGTAACATTCATATAGAGGACTGTCTGACACTGCACATTGCCACAGTAAAATAAGAGATCATTCCGCACCTCACACTGGTTTCACAGGAATATGAGGAAGTCGTTCAGCCCATTGACACTATTGGAGAAGAACAGGGACAGCCCATTCAGTGCCTCCAACATATTACTCAGGAAGAGAAGGATTCTAGTGTGATGGGCCACACCAGAGCCCCTCGACAATATTTGAAGGCGGTAGCCGAGACACTAATGTTTTCTTATTTTAAAGAAAATGTAAAGTGTCTGTTCCAGATGCAATGTGACTGCTCAAACAACTCGGTTTGAAGCATAACACCATTTACTTAAACACAATAGATTTAAAAAAAACAAAAAAGAGGAATTTAGAATAACGTAATTATATTGGACAAGTCAACAGAATAATAGATCTAGGAACTAACACTAATGAAATGTTCCAATACTGGAAAATCACATGAACACAGCCGTTAGAAAAAAGGAATATTCAGACACTGAATGACACAAATATTTCTACAATTCAGGATTTAAAAACAGCACCAAGAGAAAATTCATAGAGAATAGCTGCCAGGAGACATTCACTAAAGTTTTCAACTCGGTGGAGACGCCAATAATTTCTGATGTTACTGAGAAACCAAAACGCAGAAATCCTAATCTGTGACAGCTGACCATACCCATTCCATCTGCATTAAAATAAACCCAAGGCCTCCTTATCTGTTACTCAAGTGGTCCTAACTAGCCAGCTTGGTAACGGTCATTCAATCTCTCTCATAAAAGAAACCAGAACAAAATAACCTCTGAAAGCTACAGCATCATCACACTAGTCAGCACATTGAGCTGTCATACAGGAACCAGGGGTAACCAAATAAGGCCCTTGACCCTGTCCAATCAGACGTGGAAGAAGCCAGTTAGTCCCTTGAGTCACTTATACAGGAACAGTAGGAGGCCATTCCCATCTCAATGTACTTACACAGGGGAAGAATGAGTTAATTGATGCTGATTCCTGATGAACGGCTTATGCTCGAAACATCGATTCTCCTGCTGTGCTTTTCCAGCAAACTACTGTCTACTCTGATCTTCAGCATCGGCAGTCCTCATTGTCTTCTAACTGATGCTCTAACATGGTGACCAAGTGGAGCAGAGGCTGCACAGACAGACTGCTCCACGTTGTTCCTCGTAGCTCCGTCTGTCATGATACACACGTGGGACTTTAACGCGGTTTTCTAGCGGTGAGGAGGGAAGCCATATGTCTTGTGTGAAGTCACAAGAGGGCACCTTCCATCTCCGGGAAGCCAGCCTGGTGTTCTCTATGTAGGGTGGAAGCTGGTCGGAATAGCTACCTGTTTCAGATGGAAGGTATTGTGGCTGCTGTTGGGGATTGTGAGTAACCTGACGTTCAGTATGGTTTCACAGGTCGACTGTACAATAATGTGGGGAGAGTTAATTTAGGCATATAAACTGTTAGGAAAGTCACGCTAGACTGATGAATGGACTCTCTAAGTTCAAATGATGCTGATCTTGTTCATGTTGATCTTGTCTAGTGCACATGCTGTTCAGTGTAACCTGTATGCCTTACTCTGTCCAAGTCTATTTCCAAACTACGATCTGTCTGGCCATGCTTACTATGATCTGCCTCCACTGCCCATAAATAAAGTGTTTCCCTGTACTAAGGCACACGTGACAATAAATCAAACCAATAACTCCTGGGTAAAGTATGGAATTTCTGTTTTGGAAATAAGCGACCCCTGCCACTCCTCATGTTTCAGCATCACAATTTTTTCGTCTCTCACACGCTACAGGTTAAACACTCAGTTTCTTCACTCTATCCTCATGTTACCATCATCCGTGTCTGTGGTACGGGAACCATTCCTAACAAAGGACATTAAATCTGTACAGAATGCCCCAAATGCTCTCACAGCAAGGTTCTACAACAGCAGGAAGATGGCTTTACTTATGTACTCGAATCATCTTACAATGAAGGACAGCATGCCATCGACTGCACCCATTACTTACACAGGGTTTGATTCGGAGCAGTCAGCATAGACTTGTGTTTGGGAGATCATGCTTCCCAAATTTCTTAGAATCCTTTGATGAGGTTTGATAAGTTTCCACATGGCAGGCTGCTCTGGAAGGTTCCAACACGTAGAATACGTGGGAACTGGCCAATTGGATACACAGTTGGCTTGATGGTAGGAAGCAGAGGGTTTAGCGGAAGGATACTTGTCAGACTGGAGGCTTGGTCCATTGCTGTTTGGTATCTATGATTTGGTTGAGAATGTACAAGGCATGATTAATAAGTTTGCAGATGACACTAAAGTAAGTGGGAGCATGATCAGTGAGGAATATTATCAGAAATTGCAGCAGGACCTTAATCAGTTGGGGAAATGGGCCGAGAAATGGAATTTAATATAGAAGCGTGAGGTCTTGCATTTTGGAAATTCAAATCAAGGTAGGAGTTTCATGGTGAATGGGACAGCCTTAAGGGGTGCAGTGGGCAGAGAGATCTTGGTGCTCAGGTGCACAGTTCCCTGAGAGTGGAGCCACAGGTAGACAGGGCAGTGAAGAAGGCATTTGGCACAATGGCCTTCATCAGGCAGGATATTGAGTATAGAAGGTGGGAATTTATGTTGCAGTTATACAGGACTTTGGTAAGGCCGCACTTGGAGTATTGTGTTCAGGTTTTGTCACTTTGTTTAAGGTAGGATGTTATTAAATTAGAAAGAGTACAGAAGAAATTTACAAGGACGTTGCCAGGACCCAATGATTTGAGTTATAGGGAGAGGTTGGACAAGATAGGACATTTTATTTAGCGTGTAGGAGACTGGGGGAGTTGTTATAGAGCTGTGTAAAATCACGAGGGGTATGGATAGGGTTAATGCTCTCAGTCTTTTTCCAAGGTGTAGAGAACCGAGGAGGAGAGAGGATCAGTTTAACGTTAGAAGGAAAGGAATAAAAGGGAACCTGAGGGGCCACTTCTTTCCACAGAGGCTGGTAGGTGTATGTACTGCCAGCAGATGCGGTTGAGGGGGGCAAATTAACAACATTTCAAATGCGTTTGGATAAATATTTGGATAGGAAAGGACTGGAAGGATATGGGCCGACTGCAGGGAAATGGGGTGAGCGTGGATGGACATTTACAAGGTGGAGTCGAACCCCTCTGTTAATTAAAACCAAACACCCAGAAAAGCTCACCTCACCTCGTAATCTGTTAAAATATGAGAGACACAGATCTCCTTTTAAACGAAAATTAACAAGTTAGTTTCTTAATCTTAATAGTGAACACTAAACAACAACTATTCACAAATACAAGTCCCTCTTTTCTTAGATACTTACTGTCTGACTCGAACTCTGTAAAAATATGTTGTTCCAACAACCCACATATTAAACATTACAATCTCAAGACCATAATGTCTCTATCTTCCCCGCTGTCTTCACTCTTTCAGCTGCATCTCCCTGAGTCATTTTTTGTTGCAAATAAGTTTGCATGAACATGTGTCTTTGAGAGAGAGCGTTTGAGATGGTCAGTTAGCACTCCTGCTCGACAGCAGTTACTCTGCTGTTGGATGGCAGTAGCTCTCCCTCCAGTGTTCAACATGCTGCGTTCATATACTCCCCATGATATAATAATTCTCATAATTTGATTGCTTTCCAGGTGTCCAAACAATAATATTCAAATTCTGTTGGCATCTGGTATCCTGAGCGTTATTTAAACTCTTTGGTCACATTTGAATGGCTGTCAAAAAAGCAACCAAAACTCAGGAATCCATTTCTCCGCTAATGGTGACATGTGGAACAGTGTGACCTTCAGCTGGCATCTGTGGCTTTAATTTCTATTCAGCAAAACCCGATCTGTTTTAAAGTGTCCATACATGTTTTTGTCTTCATAGCATCTCCCCGCTTCAGAAAATAAAATGAACTAGCAGAATGAAAAGATGGCTACATTTGTTTTTCTCTAATTCTTAATCCCAATTTTATGAAATACAAGAGTATTAATCTCAGTTATATCATCCATATTAATTCTGCAAACCAATACAACACTGGAATAAGTCAAATCTTATCTGCACTTTTTCCTTTAAATCCGCGAAAACACATCTGCTATCACATTATAGGAGACACAGCATGTACATTTTGTAAGTTTTAATTCGGCAAGGTAAGACTCCAATGAAATAGTCTCATATTCTGGTCTTTAAATATTCCAAAAAATGCGAGAGATTTGTCGTTGTCCACAACCATCTCCGACAATTTGTTTGTCATATAAACATTGAAATATTATCAGGCCAGTGTGGAACTTAATCATTTTTGTTCAATAATGGAGATTCTCTATTTTTTTTCTGTTAGATATTGAGTTTTTTCGCCAAGTAGCCAATCAGCCATTCAATTCCATCATCTTCTTTCTGTATCAATACATCTCTGACCCCTATATCCCGAGCATCAAACACAATTTTCAAAGGGTTTCAGAATATTTGGTGCAGCGAAAACTGGTGTAGTGATTAAACCTGCTTTAAAATTCTCAAATACCTCCTGGCATTGTTCTGTCCACCACAATTCTGTGTTCTTCTTCAGTAAATCCATCAGTGTTGCCAAGACACTGCTGAAGTTTTGAACAAACTTCCGATAGAATTCACTCAGTTCCAAAAACCGAAGCACCTCTTTCTTCGAGGATGGTCGTGGAAATTCCTCAAAGCCCTTCGTTTTTGTGCTTCATGGGGTCAACCTTCCATGTCCAATGTAATGTCCCAAGAACATCACCTCCGCCTTCGCGAATTCTGTTTTCTTTAAGTTTATTACCAAGTTTGCTTCTTGTAATCGTTCAACATGCTCTGCCAACTGTAACATGTCAGCTTTCAATCACTTGCTGAAGATCACTACATCATACAGATAAGTTGCACAATTTGTTCATATGCCCCCCCACCACCCCATTCTCGAGTGTTAAATGTGGCTGGTGGATTATTCATCCAGATGAAATACTCAACAAAGTTTTTTTTGTCATCTCCGGTATCTTTACCAGGTAGTTTAACTGACTTCACAGTTTTTTTAAATTTGAAAGGGGCCTGGCTTTGAATGGTTTTCTTACCACTGGTGGAGAAACTAATACGTCATCCCCACGGGAAATCGTCAAAGTTTCAGAGTTTTTATCTGCCACCTGCATCACTCTATACTGTGCCCTCTTCATGTGCTGTTTAACTAACTCACCTACTCCATCCAATCTCTCCCTCACCTCTGATACATAATCCAAGTGTGAGATCTCCGACTTTGGTCCTGTCAATTTATATTTAATTAGTTTCTAAGGACCTCTCACTTCATGTACGAAAATCAAAGGCAGTGAAGTGAGTAGATTTATTTGGGGCATCTCTAATGGCAAACAATTTAATGGGGCACCTTTATCCCAACCATTCGGGTAATCCTGACAGTACGCTCTTAACATGGTCCTCAGTGCCTGATGCTAACTTTCCGAGGCTACCTGGGATTCAGGATGTGAAGCACTTGATTGGAAGTGCTGTATGCCTAAGATATCCATGACTTCCTAAAACAGCTGAGCAGTAAATTGAGACCCTTGATCTGACTAAATCTCTCTGGGCAGTCCACAGCGAGTAAATAAAGCTACCAATCCCTCCACCTTCATTTTTGCCTTAACACTCCAATAATGGAATTGCCTCTGGAAATCTGGGAGACACATCCATTATGGTCAGCAAATATTGTTTTTTACTTTTACTTTAGAAAGGGGAGCTGCACAATTAATCATAACCCACATGAAGGGTTTTTCGAATGCAAGAATTGACAACAAAGGTGCTGGTTTTATTACTGCCTGTGACTTACCTACCATTTGGTATGTATGTCACGTACAACAAAAATGAACCGCGTCCTTGTGCATTCCAGGCCATTAGAAATGCTTCTGTACCTTAGCCTGAGTCTTCTTTACACCTAGGTGACCGCCTGCAGAGAGTTTATGTGCGACCCGTAACACTGTACCTTACTGCTAACACAATCTGGTGCACTTCGGCGCATTTCCCTTCTGCAGTAACCTATCGGGGTCTCCATTTTAATTTTATGATTCTATGTTTAAGTTAATAACGTTCAACAATATATTCTGATTCATTTTCTGTGTGTGTGAATGTGTGTATATATATCTGTTGTAAGTCCATTAGACTTTCTGGACTAAACACCTCTGTCTGATCCTCTGCCTGTTCAGGTTTTTCCTGCACCGTTACATTAAACAGGGTGTCAGTTCACTGAGCATCAACTCATTTGTCTTTTTAGATCATTTCTTCTTCCTGCTGTAACGTATGACAGTGGGATCTTGTTACTACACAGTCTGGAAAATATCCTGGGTAATTTTCTTTGAACTCACCAATTCCCTCATCTTCCTTTGGCTTCGCCACCACAAGGGGTGCCTCTCCCAACTTGCTTCCTGCTAAATCGTTCCCAAGAACAAGCTCTATTCCTAGAACAGATACTCTGTTACTCACTGTCACTGTTACTTCCCTAAACTTGATTTGGCATTCCATCCTGATGTTACATAAGGGAATGCTTAATTTCTGTTCCCATTCCACAAGTTATCACGTTCTTGATTATAATGCCAGAAAGAGTGAAAAAAAACTTTCAACTCTTACTATTAGAGGGTGAGAGAAAGTGAGGGCGGCAGATGCTGGAGATGAGAGTTGAAAAGTGTGGGGCTGGAAAAGTCCATCATGTCGGCAGCATCCTAGGGGCAGGAGCATTGACGTTTCAGGCATACATCATTCATCAGGAAAGTGGGGCGTAAGGGAGGGGGAAGGAGATTGAGAAATAAATGGGAGGGTGGGGGGTGGTACTAGGTGAAAGGGAGCTTGGGAGGCAATTAGTAGATGTAGGTGGGTGTGATGGTGATAGGTCGTAGAGGAGGGTGACAGGACACCTATCGGTGGTAGGACAGCTGGAACCCTCAAACTGTACAGTATCAACGTTGACTTCACCAAATTCCAAATCTCCCCTCCACCAACCTCTCCCAGATCCAACCGTTCATCCGAGCACTGCCCTCTTGAACTGCCCTAACTGGCCATCTTCCTATCCATCTATCGACTCCACCCTCCCCTCTGACAAATCACAATCACTCCTACCTACGTCTTCTTATTGCCTTCCCAGTGACCCTCCCACCAGCCCAGCTACTACTCTCATATTTATCTTCCAGCCCCCTTGTCCCCCCACCACCCTCCGGACGATGGGTTTCTGCCTGATATGCGATTGTCCTGCTGTTCGGAAACTGCCTGATCTGTTGTGCTTTTCTGGACCCTCACTTCTCAACTATTAGAGACTGAGCAGAGCCTGTATCTCACAAAATTATAATTTCTTATCCTTCTCCCCTGTTCTTTCTGAGTAAACGTTACCTACAGAGGCGAATTCTTTACAGAGATCAGGCACTGCCTCCATACCCAGCCCTTGCCTAGGTTGTGCAATCTTCTGCAGCTCCTCGGCTGCACTTGGGGTTTCCTTTACCAGTTTCACTAATGTCACTGGCTTAGCCTCTTCTACCGCATCTTTCCCCAAAGTGTCTTCCTTTAACGCCCAGCACAGTGTGTCCCAGCTAACTGCAGTGAAAACAACTTTTTCCCTGTGCCCTTCTTAAACCATCAGTACTGTAATTTTATGTGTTCCACTCCCTTACAGTGAGACCACCTGAGGCCTTTCACCACCTTTCAACCCCCTTGGGCTTCTTTCTTCACCTGTGGTAAACTATTATGAGCTTTGTAATGTGTGATCTTCCCTTCTCCCAATTTCTATCCCCCACAGGATGAAATTCCTGCCAGAAGCTAAATTTCATCACATGCCACAATGCATATTTACCTGCCATTTCTGTCGCGCTTTTCACTTCTTGAACTTTCTATTCAGTCACATGAATTCTTACTATCTCTGGAAGTGAGTCTTTTAACTTCTCCAGCTGATTAATCTTCCTTCAAGCCTCACAGGTCTTATCCATTTTTAAGGCCATAACCCACCTATCAAAATGACTGTGGTTAATTCTTTCAAACTCAGTATAAGTCTGACCTGGTTCCGTCTCTATTTTTCCGAATTTCTGTCTATATGCTTCTAGTACCAATTCATAACGAATCAAAATAGCCAATTTGACATCTTGATAATGTCTGGATCCCTCGTCTGACAGCGCTGCACATACCTCACTAGCTGTGCCCACCAGATTAGTCTGAACTAGCATTACCCACAAGTTCACAGGACACGTCATCTGCCGTGTCATTTTTTCAAATGAAATAAAAAAAATTTGACATTTTTCTCACCGAAATATGACAAGTTACTAACCTAGTTGTATACATCCCTACGTTCTCCCTTCATCTCCATCCTGTTAATTTAACTTTCTTACCTAATTCCCAACTTCTGAATTTCAATTCAACTCTCTCTTTCTTTCTCTTCTCTTTCTCTTTTTTTCTCTCTCTGTTTCCGCCCCTTTACTTATCTTCTAACTCCAGTTGCCACATTTGCAATTTAAGTTTTTATAACTCTACTGCAGTTGCCTATTTCTCTGATACATCAAAGTGCTTGACCAACTCCATTACAATTTCAGCTTCCCTTTTCTCCCTGGTTAAACCAAATTCCAACCTATTGGATAATTCTAAAAAATGTCCTCCTTCTGTCTTTCTAAATTTCCTTGGAAAATTCGGGAACCTCTTCAGTAATGTTAAAAGCCATTTCCCTCACGTTTCAATTAACCAACCACAAGTAACAAAATTAAACGAATTTTCCCAATGGTTTCATTTGAAGCTCAAAGTCACTAATTGCAATGAGTTGTAATTTGCTAGGATCTGTTGTATCACAGATCTGTTCAAGTCTGTCCAAATGCCATATGGCAAGGCCCCAAATTGTTATAACATCAATGTCAAACCCCTCTGTTAATTAAAACCACATACCCAGAAAAGCTCACCTCACACCAGAATCTGTCAAAACGTGAGCGACAGAGAAGTGCTAAATTCCACTAATAAACAAAAAAAAAACACTTATATGGATGCAAGTTAGCTCACTGAGCTTGAAGGCATGTTTTCAGAAGTTTCGTCACCATGACAATGTTTCTTAAATTGGGTGATGTCATTTCAGGTTATTTTAACAATAGAATGTAGACAGAATCTAAATTGATGAGTTTATTGATGGACTTCTGGTTAGAATACCATTCCTCTAAGAAGGTCCTTGCGTGTCTTAGTATGTGTGTGTGCTTTGTCCCAGTCAAAGTGGTGCCCTTCTTTGTCTGTATGTATGGAACATAGTGAGAGTGCGTCATGTCTTTTGGTGTCTACTTGGTCTTCATGTATCCTCATAACACAACAACAGGACAGTTTCAATGGTGGAAAAAAGATTGTATATATACTGTTTAATCAATGTGTGTGTGTGCAGATAAGTCACAAATGATGTATAAAATTGATAAAATATTAAAACATTATTTGATCCTCTCAACGTTCCCTCTTTTTCTGGGATTCCCAACTCTAATTTCTCATTCTTACCAGGATGTGTGCTCCAAATTCTTGATTCTGGTGTCCCAACTTATTTCAATATATTGGCCTGCTGGGTTCTTTCCAAAGCTAGTGTCTGTCATATCATTGCAGACAAATATTCTGGCATCAGACTTAGCATTTGAAGATAATACTCTGCTGTACGTGCACTGTACAAAGGACCACAGCACACAGGCATTGCCAAAATATTGGAGGATGTTCATCTGCTTCTTTCGAGAATGTGGTTTTCTCATTTTCCACATCTCCATATCTATATACTCTCTCTCTCATTCTCCCTTTGTAGCTGGTTTAGAATTCCAGCAATTATTCTTCGTGTCCCATCTCTCAAAGCTCATTCTTTTAGTTTACATCTCTTCAAGATGTAATGTGGTTATAATTAAGCAATGTCACTACAAAGACATGCGGGCGTAGCAGGCCAGAGTTAATTGGAAGGGGAGCTGAGCAGGAAAGACCATGGAGCAGCAATGGGAGGAGGTTCTGGGGATAATTTGGAAGATAATACAAGAAATGCAACCCCAAGAACATGAAACATACTCATGGGAGGACAAGGCAGCCATGAGTGTTAAGGCATCAAAACAAAAGAGAATATATACAATGTGGTGAAGATGATTGGGAATCCAGAGAATTCATTGGCTCTGAAACTACATAACTCTGGTATCACTGACACTACATAGCTCTTAATCATGGTCAGGAAAAGAAACAGAGGAAAAATAATCACTTTAAACACAGAAGATTGTATTTCTCAAGGAAAAAGATTCAGTTGAATTAAACATTTGAATTAAGATCAGTTAAGTACTTTTGCAGAATGTGTCAGATTGGAGGCAAGACCCGGGGAGACAGACCCTCAGCAGAATGAGAGTTTGAAAATTGAAGCATTTCCACATCAGAAACCAGGTTAGTTTACTGAGTACAGGGCTGATGGGTGAATGTGTCTCAGTGAGAATTGGGGAACAGACAGCAGAATTGCATTGCAGATATTGCAGCTGGAAACTGCGTATTCATGTAGTGCTTTAGACCACAGCAGCGGGAGAAGCAGAACAGCATCCAACCACAACCTGTAACTTTTTGCCAGGATAACACCTCAGTCTGTCATTACCATCAACACCATCTATTGCTCAGTGACGAGTGTGGGGGAACATGTCAGAGTCAGAATCACATGAACCTTAACCTGATGCTGACCCATTAAAGTTACCGGACTTGACCAACAGATCAGAACGAAGCCCTGCAGTCCTGCCACATTCAGTTATAAATGGTGATGGACGATTAAACAAATGGCTGGAGGAGAGGGCTCCACAAACATCCCCATCCTAAATAATGGAACAGACCTGCACATCAGTGTAAAAGGGAAGGATGTTTTATCTGCACCATCCTCTGCCAGAAGTGTTGAGTCAATGATAATCATCACCCACGCCATGATGCCCACAAAATCACAAATGCCAGTCTTCAACTAATGTGATTCGCTGCACGTGACTTGAAGAAACAGCTGAACACAGTAGATATGACACAGGCAATGGGCCCTGACACCATTCCTCCAATAGGACTGAAGACTTGTGCTGCACAACAAGCCGTGTCTATGGGGGAGCTTTCTCATTCCAGCTCCAACTCTGACATCTCCCTGGCAATGTTGAAAATTACTCAGCTAAGTCCCGTTCCCTAAAACGGGAATAATTACAATCTGATATTTTACCACCCCCTCAGTCCCATCACCACAGTCAAATTGGTGGGAGTTCTTTTTGTCAGAGCTGTCATGCAGCACAGAAATACCCTGCTCAGTGTTGTCTCTGACAGGTCCCCATGTGGTTATGGTGCTGTTGTGGAAATGTCACTGGATTACTAATCCAGACCAGGCTAATGCTCTAACAGCGGGTGGAAGTTAAAGACAATTAATAAAATATCGAGATCTAAAATCTGGCGTCAGTAACAGTGACCTTGAAGTCAATATCGATTGTAAACAGAACTTCCTTCTCCAATGTACTTTTAGGGAGTGAATCTCCCGTGATTTCCTGGGCTGGCCTAAAACTGACTCCGAAGACCCTGACACGTGATAAACATTTCAATTGTCTCTGAAATGGCCAAGCAAGGGCACTCATTTGTATCAAACTACTCCGAGGTCTGAAAGGATGAAGCCGGACAGAACATCCGGCCTCAGCATCAGTGTCGGAAAAGGGAATGGGAACACAGTCCTGTCGACCCTGCAGAGACCTCCTTCCTAACATCTGAGAACTTGTGACAACATTTACCGATCTTTCCCACAGACTGCACAGAAACAGCGGGAAAGGGGTAGGTCATACAACACATGGAGCCTCCCCCATTCTAGTTCATGGAAAAAAAAATCTCCTGAATGCAATTACCCGACATGATATACATATCCGTTATTGCGAGTAACCTTGGGAAAATTTAAAATAGGAAATGCAGTAGTACGTTTGGTCCATTGAGTTTGCTAACCAATTCCATGAAATGATGGTTGGCCCTTCATTTCCACACCATAGTCCTGCTCTCCCACCATCCCTTTACTGTCTCTAAGTCCTTACTTATAATCAGTGTCTCAGTTTCCAGGTGCGAGTGAATTCCCCAGGGTCACCAGTCAGTGAGTGCAGACATTTATTCTCATCTCATTGCAGAGTGACCTGCCTTACCTAATACTGTGGTTCATTGTTTTAGCCATCCCAGCCAGGGGAATATCATCCCTGCTTTTAATCTGTCTCACCCTGTCAGAGTTTTGTATATTTCACTGAGATCTCCACTCATTTTCCTAAACCCCATGGAATATGCCCCAAACTCTGCTCCCACAACAAGCCTGTCATCCCAGAGATCAGTCTGGTCATCCTTCACTGCTCTCCCTCAATGTCAGGTTGGTCCTTTATTAGGTAAGGAGACCAAGCGTGCACACAATACTGCACAATACTCGAGATGGGATGTCTCCAAAGGTCTGTACAGCTGCAGTAAGACACCCTTTCTCCTGGACTCACATCCCCCTGAAATGAAGGTCAACACACCATTTATCTTCTTTACTGCTTTCTCTGTTTCTGCAATATTGCTTTCAGCGACTGGTGTACAAGGATATGCCGATCTTTTTCCGTGTTATAGCTCCCCACTTGGTGGGTCTGTGTACACTGGTCAGCGTGTCAATGCCATGCCCAGTATTGACTTCTGGTTACAGAACTCACTGCGCTGCAGGGACCTCAGAGGTTGATGCAGAAGGAAACAACAAAAAGGAGCATATGTCCCCTTGTAAATCAATGTGTTTCAACCAATCCTTTTCAAATTGTAGGATTCCAGTTTATCATTTCCACCAAAGGGCACACCGTCACCTCTATCCACATTGTTCTCCATCTGTCACGTATTTACCCATTCACTCCATTTGTCTTAGTCTTCTTGGTGCTTTTTTACATCCTCCGCACCCACCCACAATCCCACATCCATTAGTGCTGCCAGCAGGCTGGGATGTATTGTATCTGATTCCAGCAACCAAATATTTAAAGGACATTGTGAACAGCTGGGCCCCAAACACCGATCCCTGTGATACCTCAGCAACCGTCCTCTGTTAATTTCTATTTCTGTATTTCGTCAATCTGGGTGTCACTGGCTGGGCCAGCATTTATTGCCTGTCCCTAGTTGCTCTTGAGAAGGTGGTGGTGAGCTGCCTTGTTGAACACCGCAGTCCACCTGCTGTGGTTGACCTCCAATGCCATTAGGGAGAGAATCCCAGGATTCTGACCCAGCGACTGTGAAGGAGCTGTGATATATTTCCAAGTCAGGATGGTGAATGGCTTGGAGGGGAACCTAAACATGATGGTATTTCCATACATCTGGAGCCCTTGTCCTTCTAGATAGAAGTGGTCATGAATTGGAAAGATGGTTTCTGAGGATCTTTGGTGAATCATTTCATTGCAGCATGTGGATAGTAAAACACTGCCGCTGCTGCTGCGTGTTGATGGTGGAGCATTGTGGATGAAGGGACAGTCAAACTGGCTGCTTTGTCCTGGATGGTATAAAGCTTCTGGAGTGTTGTTGGGGCTGCACTCATCCAGGAAAACTGGGAGTCTTCTGTCACACTTCTGACCTATATTGTATTGACATGCATTGTAGATGATGGACAGAATTTTGGAAGTCAGGATGTGAGTTACTCGCCGCAGCATTCCTAGCTTCGGACCTGCTCTTATAGTTACAGTGTTCATGTGGAGAGACCAGTGAGTTTCTGAGCAATGATTACCCACCAGGACTTTGATACTGGGGGATTCAGTGAAAGTAACACCATTGAATGCCAAGGGGCAGGTTAGATTGTATTTTATTGGTGATGGTCATGGTCTGGCATTCGTGTGGGCTGAACATTACTTGCCACTTGCCAGCCTGGATACTGTCCATTTCTTGTCGTGTTTGAACATGGACTGCTTCAGTATCTGAGGAGCCACAAATGTTGCAGAACATTGTACAATCATTGGCGAACACCCCCACTTCTGACCTTAACATGGAGGGAAGGTTATTGATGAAGCAGCCCTGAAGAAGTTTCTGTTCACTGCTCGAGGGACTCCTACAGACATGGAGCTGAGTTGACTGACCTTCATCAACCACGACCATCTTCCTACGTGTCAGGTATGATTCTAAGCAGCGGGGTGTTTGCCTCTGATACCCATTGATTCCAGTGTTGCTAAGGCCCCTTGATACCACACTTGGTCGAAGGCAGCCTTGATTTAAAGGGCTGTCACTCTCACCCCACCTCTGTAATTCAGCTCTTTTGTCCATGTTTGAATCAAGGTAATGAGATCAGGAGCTGAGTGGTCCTGGGGGAGCCCAACCTGGTCATCATTGACCAGGGTATTGATGAGCAGGTTGCTGCTTAAAAGCACTGAGACCTTCCACCACTTTACTGATGATCGAGAGTAGGCTGATGGAGTTGTAACTGGCCAGATTGGATTTGTTCTGCTTTTTATATACAGGAGATACTTGGGGTAATTTTCCACATAATCAGGAAAAGCCATTGTTGTAACTGTATTGAAAGAGTTTGTTTAGGGGAGTGGCAAGGTATGGAGCACAAGTTTTCGGTACAATTGCCAGAATGCTGTCAGAGTATGGACCCTTTGAGTATTCAGTATCTCCAACTCGAATTGGTTGATGACTTGTAACTGAATCGCTGAGGGCCACTGGAGGAGGCTGAAATGGATCATCCACTCAACATTTCTGACTGAAGGTTGTTACGAATGCATCAGCCTTATCTTATACACTGAAGTGCTGGGCTCTTCCATCATGGAGGAAGGGGTTATTTGTGAAACCTCTTCCTCCAGTGAATTGTTTAATGGTCTCCAACGTTTCTCGACTAGATGTGGAAGGACTGCAGAGCTTAGATCTGATCCTTTGCTTATGGGATCACTTAGCTCTGTTTATCACTTACTGCTTATGCTGTTTGGTGCACACAAGTAGTCCTGTTTGGTGGCTTCACCAGGCTGACACTTCATTGTCAGGTTTGCCTGGTGCTGCTCCTGCCATCCTGCACATCCATTGAACCAATGTTGATCCTCTGGATTGATGGTAATTGTTGCGAGGGGGATATGCCAGGTCATGAGGTTGTGTGGCTGTACAATTCTGCTCCTATAGATGAACCACAGCACCTTATGGACACCCAGACTTGAACTGTTAGATCTGTTCGAAGTCTGCCCTATTTCGCACTGTGATAGTACCACCCAAAATGGTGAATGTTATTCTCAAGTGTATATTTTCCTCTTGTTGGTTCCTTCACTGCCTGCCGCAGAACCACTCTAGCAGTTATATCCTTTAGGACCCAGCCTTCTCGATCAATAATGCTGTAGCTGAGATACTGTTGGTGGTGAACATTGAAATACCCCACCCAGAATGCTACCCTCAGTGCTTCCTCCAAGTGTTGGTCAGCATGGAGGAGTACTGATACATCAGTTGAGAGACGCTGGTACTTGGTAATCAGCAGGAGGTTTCCTTTCACAAATGCAAACTAATGCCATGGGATACGAAGTCACTGTTGAGGACTCCAAGAGCAATTCCCTTCTAACTGCATCCCACTGTGCCGCCACCTCTGCTGTGTCCATCCTGCTGATGAGACAGGACATATCCGGGGAAGGTGATGGGGTGTCTAGGTCATAGTCATACTCACAGAATCATACCTTACAGACAATGTCAGGCTGTTGCTTGATGAGTCTGTTTATTTCTATTCACTGTTTACTGCCAGCTGTCCCATTCTCAAAACATGTCCATATATTAGCCCCAATCTACTCAGATTTGATATTGCATATTGGGCTTGGAGCTTTACCAACATTTTCCTAAAAATCAAAATGTTTTACATCCATTACTGCTCTTTCATTTGTCAGCCAGTCTGCTTCTCAAACATAATTCCCATTTCATAAATCTATGTTAGTGTTGTCTATGACCATTACTTTCAGCCACAATAATTTCTGCTAAACCATTTACTTACTATGTTCTATGTTCCACGTACTCTATCATTTTCCCACACCAGACTTGGTTTTCCTTATATTGTTCGGAAGTTCTGTGAAGACAGAACTGAAGTAGTGGCGTCATAGTTCTGCCATTTCCCTGTTCCCCATTCTCCATTCTCTGGTTCCAAACTGTAAGGAAACTACACTTGTTTTCTCATATTTCTCACATTGACATAATTTAACAAGCTATTACAGTTCACACTTATAACCCTTATGAATATAACTCTTCAGAAACCCATCAATTCCTGCCTTAAAATGCTCCAATAATTGACCTTCCACATGGTACACTCACGGGAGCAAAGACTCTGTGCCGACAGAAGTACAGCACGATCTATATTAGTCCCACTTTCTACAGCAGTCCCATAGCCTGGAATGTTAAAACACTTCCAAGTGCTTGTCCAAGTACTTTTTAACGATTGTGAGGTTACTCGTGATAATTCCCCTCTCAGGAAGTAATCCCAGAAGCCCACACATCGACGTGAAAAAATGTTTAAATCATCTCTGCACCTCAAACTTTTCACTTTAAAAGTGTGCTCCTTTGTTCTTGACCCTCTGACTAAAAGGAACAGTTGCTGTCTATCCCCCCTGTCCGTGTCGCTTATAATCTTATCCTTCTGACTCACTGACTCCTCAGCTTCCTCTGCTCCAAAGTAAACAACCCGAGCTTATCCAGCCTCTCTCCATAGCTGATATGCTCTACCCCAGGGAACATCCTGGAGAATCACCTCTGCACCCTCTCCAGTACAATCACATCCTTCCTGGAATGTGGCTCCCAGAGCTACATATAGTATTCCATTTTGGCCGAAACAAAGCCCTGTATAGGTCTTATATCTCCACCCTGATTAGGAAACACAATACTCAAGGTCCAATTCTTAACTAGTCCATTAACCTGCCCAGCAGAAAGTGAGGACTGCAGATGCTGGAGATCAGTGCTTAAAAAATGTGTTGCTGGAAAAGCGCAGCAGGTCAGGTAGCATCAAAGGAGCAGGAGAATCGTTGTTTCGAGCATAAGCCCTTCTTCACGAATATTTCCGAAACGTCAATTCTCCTGCTCCTTTGATGCTGCCTGGCCTGTTGTGCTTTTCCAGCAACACATTTTTAAGCATTAACCTGTCCAGTCACATTCAGGGATGTGTGGAGAAGCACAATCTGAGCTTCCCAGTGTGCTGCCATTCATCCTCCCCTGCCTGGTTCCTTCTCCCAATGTGCATCACCTCATATTTATCAAGGTTACATTGTATCTGTTATTGATCTGCCCATCTGACCATTTCATCTGCATCTTCCTGTAACTTAAGGCCTTCCTGCTCACTGCAAACCAACCGGTCAATCTTTATGTCAAATGTACACTTACTTATCACAGCTCCCTGCCTCTCCACCTTGCCCCCTCCACATTCACATTTGTTTTTGTTATGAATAACACAAACAATAAGGGACACATCACTAATCCCTGTGGTACACCAGGGGACACTGGTCTCCAGTCACACAAACAGCCTTCTCTCACTACCCTCTGCCTCCTGCCACTAAGACAATTTTCGTTGTAACTTGTCAAGTTATCATTTATATTGTGAGATTTTACGTTATTTTTCAGTTTCCCAGCTGGAAATTTGTCAAAGGCTTCCCTACAAAGCTAAACAACCGACCTCCTCAAACTAATTCAATCAAATCAATTAGATGCCACTTCATAGAACATAGAACATAGAACATAGAAGGATACAGCGCAGTACAGGCCCTTCGGCCCTCGATGTTGCGCCGACCGAATCCTACCTAACCTATACTAGCCCAATAACTTCCAAATGCCTATCCAATGCCCGCTTAAATGACCATAAAGAAGGAGAGTTCACCACTGATACGGGCAGGGCATTCCATGAACTCACAACCCGCTGTGTGAAGAATCTACCCCTAACATCTGTCCTATACCTACCACCCCTTAATTTAAAGCTATGTCCCCTAGTAACACCTGACTCCATTAGCGGTAAAAGGTTCTTAGTATCTACCCTATCTAAACCCCTAATCATCTTATACACTTCTATCAGATCTCCCCTAAACCTTCTCTTCTCCAATGAGAACAGCCCCAAGTGCCTCAGCCTTTCCTCATAAGATTTTCCTACCATTCCAGGCAACATCCTGGTAAACCTCCTCTGCACTCGTTCTAAAGCTTCCACATCCTTCCTATAGTATGGCGACCAAAACTGCACACAATACTCCAGATGAGGCCTCACCAGAGTCCTATACAACTGCAACATGACCTCAGGACTCCGGAACTCAATTCCTCTGCCAATAAAGCCCAATACACCATATGCCTTCCTCACAGCACTATTTACCTGGGTGGCAACTTTCAGAGATCTGTGTACATAGACACCAAGATCCCTCTGCTCATCCACACTACCAAGTAGCCTACCATTAGCCCAGTAATCCATCATCTTGTTATTCCTACCAAAGTGAACGACTTCGCACTTAGCTACATTGAATTCCATTTGCCACATTTCGGCCCAGCTCTGCAACTTATCTATATCCCGCTGTAACCTACCACTTCCTTCCTCACTATCCACAACTCCACCGACTTTTGTGTCATCCGCAAACTTGCTTACCCAGCTTTCAAGTCCTTCCTCTAGATCATTTATAAAGATAACAAAAAGCAATGGTCCCAAAACAGATCCTTGTGGTACACCGCTAGTAACTGCGCTCCAAGATGAACATAATCCATCAACTACTACCCTCTGTCTCCTTCCAGCCAGCCAATTCCTAATCCAAACCTCTAATGTATCCTCAATGCCATACCTCCGAAGTTTTAGCATTAGCCTACCATGGGGAACCTTATCGAACGCCTTACTAAAATCCATATACACAACATCTACTGCTTTACCCTCATCCACTTCCTTAGTCACCTTCTCAAAGAACTCAATAAGGTTTGTGAGGCACGACCTGCCCTTCACAAAACCATGCTGGCTATCCCTGATCACGTTATTCCTACCCAGATGTTCATAAATCTTATCCCTTACCATTCTCTCTAAGACTTTGCCCACCACTGAAGTCAGACTCACTGGCCTATAGTTACTAGGGCTATCCCTACTCCCTTTCTTGAACAATGGGACCACATTCGCTATCCTCCAGTCCTCTGGTACTATTCCCGTAGACAATGACGACATAGAAATCCAGGCCAATGGCTCTGCTATCTCCTCCCTAGCTTCCCATAGGATCCTGGGGTAAATGCCATCAGGCCCAGGAGACTTATCTATATTCATCCTTTCCAATATTCCCAAAACCTCTTCCCTGCATATTTCCAGGGCATCCATTCTAATTATTTGTGATTCCATATTCACATCAGCAACAGTGTCCTGTTCCTGAGTGAATACTGATGAAAAGTACTGATTTAATGTCTCTCCAATCTCCTCCGCCTCCACACACAACTTCCCACTACTATCCTTGACTGGACCGATACCTACCCTAGTCATCCTTTTATTCTTGACATACCTATAGAAAGCCTTTGGGTTTTCCCTAATCCTACCAGCTAAAGACTTTTCATGTCCCCTTCTCGCTTCTCTTAGCTCCCTCTTTAGCTCCTTCCTGGCTACCTTATAACTCACAATCGCCCCAACTGAACCTTCACGCCTCATCTTTACATATGCCGCCTTTTTCCCTTTCACAAGGGACTCCAATTCCTTACTAAACCACGGCTGCCTCACAAGGCCCTTTACACCATGCCTGACTGGTACATACCTATCGAGGACACGCAGTAGCTGCTCCTTGAACAATCCCCACATCTCATTAGTGTTCTTCTCTTGAAGCCTGTTTTTCCAATCCACACATCCTAAGTCATGCCTCACTGCATCATAATTTCCCTGCCCCCAGCTATAGCTCTTGCCCTGCGGTGCACGATTATCCCTCTCCATCACTAAAGTAAAAGTCACCGAGTTGTGGTCACTGTCCCCGAAGTGCTCACCTACCGCCAAGTCTAACACCTGGCCTGGTTCATTACCTAGAACCAAATCCAATATAGCCTCCCCTCTTGTTGGCCTGTCGACATATTGTGTCAGGAAACCCTCCTGCACACATTGTACAAACACCGACCCATCTAATGAACTCGAGCTATAGCTCTCCCAGTCAATATCTGGGAAGTTAAAGTCCCCCATAACAACCACCCTGCTACCTTCACTCTTTTCCTGAATCATCCTCGCAATATTATCCTCTACTTCTCTAGGACTATTAGGAGGCCTGTAGAAAACACCTAACAGGGTGACCTCACCTTTCCTATTTCTAACCTCAGCCCAAACTACCTCAGATGGCAAGTCCTCTTCCATCGTCCATTCCACTGCTGTGATACTGTCTTTGACAAGTAATGCCACGCCTCCCCCTTTTTAACCCCCATGTCTGATCCTACTAAAACATTTGAACCCTGGAACGTGCAACAGCCATTCTTGTCCCTGTTCTACCCACGTCTCTGTAATGGCCACAACATCGAAGTCCCAGGTACCAACCCACGATGCAAGTTCACCTACCTTATTCCTTATACTTCTGGCATTGAAGTATACACACTTCAATCCACCTTTCTGGTTACAGGCACCCTCCTTAGAGATCGCTGCATTATTCCTAACCTCCCTACACTCAAGGTCCTGTACCCTAAAGCTACAGTCCTGGTTCCCATGCCCCCGCGGAGTTAGTTTTAACCCTCCCAAAGAGCACTAGCAAACCTCCCCCCAAGGATACTGGTGCCCCTCAGGTTCAGGTGTAGACCATCCTTTTTATAGAGGTCCCACCTTCCCCAGAAAGGACCCCAGTTGTCCAGAAACCGGAATCCCTCCCTCCTGCACCATCCCTGTAGCCACGCATTTAACTGCTCTCTCTCCCTATTCCTCGACTCTCTATCACGTGGCACGGGTAACAAACCAGAGACTACAACTCTGTTTGTTCTAACTCGGAGCTTCCAACCTAGCTCCCTGAAAGCCTGTCTGACATCCTCACCCTTCTTCCTACCTATATCGTTGGTGCCAACGTGGACCACGATCTGGGGCTGCTCCCCCTCCCCCTTAAGGACCCGGAAAACACGATCAGCGACATCACGTACCCTTGCACCTGGGAGGCAACATACCAAACGTGAGTCCCTGTCGCCCCCACAAAACCGTCTGTCTGTACCCCTCACTATCGAGTCCCCAAGAACAATTGCTCTACCTTTCTCCACCCTACCCTTCTGAGCAACGGGGCCAGTCTCCGTGCCAGAGGCCTGAACCTCGTTGCTTGCCCCTGGTAAGTCATCCCCCCCACAAGTATCCAAAACGGTATACTTGTTCTTGAGGGGAATGACCGCAGGGGGTCCCTGCACTGGCTTCCTCCTCCCACTCCCCCTCACTGTCACCCATCTATCTTGAACTTTCGGAGTAACTACTTGCCTAAAGCTCCGATCTATGACCTCCTCTGCCTCCCGAATGATCCGCAGTTCATCCAACTCCAGCTCCAGTTCCTTCTGATAAAGTCATGATGATTATCCCTGATCAGACCTTTCGACTCTTATTGGAGTTCAATTTTCTCCTTCCCTATTTTCTATAGTAGTTTCCTTAACAGTGACCTAATACCCGCTCGTCTATTGTTCCCTGGTCTATCTCTCCCACCCGAACTGTGAAGTGGAATCGTGTTAGCAGTTCTCCAGTTCTCTGGCACCTCCCCTATGGTCAGATCCTAATTAAAATATTCAGACAGGGTCTTTCCTCCATTCACCCCAACAGCCGCCTGTGATACAACTCATTCAGACATGGAGTTAGGTCCAAATTTATACAGAACAAAGCCTCAAATCCTTTCTCGTATTTTACATCAATCTGTTCAAGAGTTTCCCCATCCATCTCCTTGAATTCTGTACTTGTCTTCTCCGTCTCTAAAGTAAAATAGATGTGAAGGTCTCATGTAACAGTCCATCAATGTTCTCCAGCTTGACACACAGATTGCCCCTTTGGTTTCTAATGGACACTAACTGTTTGCTGATTATTCTGCTCTACTTGTCCGTGTAGAATCTCGTGGGATTCTCCCAGATCTCGCCTACTTGTACTTCTCCATGTCCCTGTTATTCAGTCCCCTCTGTGTTTCTAGGTTTCACTGCAACCACCTCTCATGTTTCAAAACTCGAGATCACAGGGTGAGTTTCCACATCAGAAAATCTTGCCGTTTTAGGAATGAATCTGAATAATACCTTTTGCAGTTCCTCTGTAGTCAATATCTTATTTCTTAGATTGGGACTCCGAACAATACAAAATACTCTCATGAACACTCGATACAACTGGTGCATGACGTCTTCTATATTCCAATTACAATCACCTGAATGTAAAACTAATTTTTTCTTTGCTATTTTCATATGTTCTTCCTAATACCTCTCGCTTTAACCTTTCTTATGAACTTACTGTGTGAGTTTTAAAAAAAAAATCTCATGAATATTCAACTCTACGTTATCCAATGGTTCTTCATTGCCTATGTCCACAAGAATCATCTTCAAACCATTCCAAAAAAAATGTTTGCCACTTCTGGTTTTCCTTTCATCGGTATATTCTCACCCTCCCAAGTTATGTTATTACCTTCTGCATGTGTAGTCGCGTGTTCTTTGTAATCGAGTCCAACAGACACCCGACTGCGGATGACAAGATAACTGCTCTGTAGTTCACCCCTCTCCATCTTCATCCTTTCTTAAATGGTTGGATAATATTTGTAACCTTTGCCTTATACAGATTGGCTAAATGACTGTCGAGAATGTGTCGGAAGATAAAGTAAAAATCCACGATGCAATCAACATGTCTATTGCTGCTTCCTCATAAATCCTTGCATGAAGTACACCTGGTCTGTCAGATTTATAAATATTCAATCCAGCTTCCTTTGCAAAGATGACCTCAACATTGATAAGAATAATCTTAGACTTTACTTACACAAGTCCCATGGTCACTTTAATTTCTGGAAGAATTTCTGGACATTCTTCCAATAAAGATAGACGCAAATAAACTGTTTCTTTTCCCTGCGATTTCTCTGTTCTCTGCAATAAACTATCCTGAACGCACACCAACTGTTCCACATTTGACCTTGCTTTTATTTTTTTTCATACATTGATAGATGCTTTTTAGCAGTTTTTATGTTTTTCTTTCGTTTGCATGCTTTTTCTCTTTTCGATTTTCTTCTCAGTTTCTTGGTCATCCTTTGCTGAGTCCTACATTTCTCTGAATCCACTGGATTACTACAACTTGGCATTTTTCAAAGCTGCCTCCTTTCATCAAATAGGTAAGTGAAGCTGGGGTTGAAAGTGTTAATCGGAGAGGAGGGTGGACCAGATTGATAGCAAGGAAGGTGGACGCATAGGAATGTACAAAAGGGCGATGCTGACTTGGAGGGTTGGAGTGGGATAGGGTGGGATTAGGGGAAATGGGGAAATCCACTATGATCCCCTGTGTTTGGAGGGTCCCAAGGCAGAAGAGGAGGCTTTCTTCCTGCAGGCTTCTGGTGGCTCGGATTTGGCGTTGGAGCAGGTCCAGGACCCTCATGTCCTTGGCAGAGTGGGAAGGGGAGTTAAAGTGCTCAGCCACAAAGCGATGGAATTGTACAATGAGGCTGTCCCAGAGATGTTCTCTGAAATGTTCCACAAGTTGACCTTCTGCCTCGCCAATGTAAGAGAAGAACACATTGGGTTCAATGGATGCAGTAGATGAGACGGTCTGTCTCCCTTCATCACCTATCACTTTCAACCCCACCTTCATCTACCTCCCGCAATCCCTGCTAATCTCCCCCCTGTCTCACCCCTTCTCATTTATCCCTCAGCCCCCTGGGCATATATGCTTCATTCCTGATGAAGGCCTTATGCCCGAAACATCGATTTATCTGCTCTTAGTATGCTGCCTGACTGTGCTTTTCCATCACCACACTCTTCCCCTCTGATCTCCAGCATCTGTAGTGCCGACTTTCTCCTCACACCTTGTTGGCTTGCATGACTCATATTTATAACAGTTACTTCAAATAAAACAAAAACTGTCATGTTCTCAAACAGCATTAAAGAAAACCAGTACATTGTGATCACTGTTCCCAAAATGTCCTTCCCAGCAAATTTTTCAATTAGCTCTTCTGATCACTCAACACCAATTCCTAAATAACCTGATATCGAGCTCAGTGCTTAACATAATGCTCATGTAAACCATCTCACACGTGGTCATGAAATCCATTTTTCCCAGCATTAGCATTCAATTGGGTTAACAGAGTTTAGATATAACTTAAACAGTACATTATCACTGCAGTAGCCACAAATGTGTATAACTCATTTCCTGTTTTATAACATAACCAAAATATGTGTATTGCAGCTTTCACTTTGATATATAACTCCCATCAATGTTTGCTCCTCCTTGCTTTTTTTAAATCTCCACCTTACTAGATTCTGTGGAATCTGAGTGATGTGGGCTCTGGGGAGATTGATGGTAGAGATCATCTCGCCACATCATTTATGATCTTCTCAAACTTTAATTACTCCAGATCTCCCGTTATGCTGATGGAGTAGAGAAGGACAATAATCTTCCAACAATGCTCTGTATTCCCCCAGAGAGCTGAGACTGCTCTAACCTAGGTGGGAACCTTCCAGCAGGCCGGTAAAGTGTTGCTGCTGTTGTACAGGCTCTTAGTGAGATCGTATCTAGAGTAGTGTGTACAGATGTAATCTCTTCAATGAAGAAAGGATGTTGTTACATTGGAAGCAGCTCAGAGATGGTTCCCTCAACTGATTCCTGCAATGAAGTTGCTGGCTTATAATGAAATGATGATCAGGTTGACCAAGTAGCCATTGGAGTTTACAAAGATTCAAGATGATCTTATTTGAACATAAATGGCAGAAGGAGTGAACGAGTGAAGTGAATTACACAGATAGTGGAGGAATCCATTCCGTTCTCCAGCCTGTTACACAGGAACAACAGGAGGATATTCAGGTCTTCGACCCTGTTACACCAAAACAGGATGAGGCTATTCAGCCCCTGGAGCCTGATATACATTTAGAGAAGGAGGCCAGTCAGCCAGTCGAGCCTATAACATTAGGCCATGCTGCACCAGTATCCTGTTAAACAGCAACAGGAGCAGTCCATTCAGCCTCCTCAAGTCTGTAACATAGGAACTGGAAGATGTCACACAGTGAGTGGAGATTGTTACACTGGGATAACAGGAGGCCATTCAGACTCACCGAGCCTATTGCAAGGGAATTGGATAAGGATTAAAAACTATCTGACACTTCTTTCATGGGAAAGGAAGAGGCAATTTAGACACGTGTCTGTTGTGTGGGAACAAGAGGAGACCAATCAATCCCTCGGTCCCATCTCTGGATGAGGAGACCGTTCAGTATTTCCACCTGTTATAGAGAAGTATGAGAAGACCCATCAGCCCCACAAAATGTTACACAGCAACAGTAAGATTCCATAATCTCCCAATCCTCTAAAGCATCAACAGGAGGATGTCATTCTGGCCTTGGAGATGGTAACATGTGAACACCAGAAAGACATCAGCCCATCGATTTTGTACACCAGCAGGATGATGAGTCCATTCAGCCACACGTGGCTCTTACACAGCATTTGGACCAGATCTCTTAAAAACGTGTGCCTTTTAAACAGGGATTCAAAGAAAACGTAAAGCTTTTCGAAAGGGAAGAACTTGTAATAATGGTATACATTAGGGACGAAAGTGTAACAATAAACTATTGTAATTTAAGGCAAATTGTTAGAGTCCATTGTTCAGGACATTTGCAAAGTTAAACCACAATCCATCAGAGTCAACATGGTTTTACGAAGACTAAACCGTGTCTGAATTGTTTGCTTGAGCTATTTGAAGATGTCACAAACAAGGTGGGACGTGGGAATCCTGGAGATGGAACATATATAGCCTTCCTGAAGGCATTGGATGTGTCGCTTCTCCAAAGAGTAAGTGGTAAGATCAGACAACATGGGTCGAGGAGTAATTTATTAGATTGGATGGAGGATTGGTTACCCAACAAAATGGAGTCAGATGGAATAAATGCATAATTTTCTTTTGGCAAATGCAATTTGTGGGGTGACATTGATTTCAGGACTCGTGTCTCAACCATTTGCGATCGATGGAATGACTGTACACTGTTGATGGGATCGAAAATACGATGCCACATTTTCAGATGACACTAACATCGATGGGAAATTACTTCAGAATGATGGTGCAAGAGATTTTAAATCTATATGGATAGGTTGGGTGAATGGGCCAACATTTAGCAAGGAAAATTAAAGTGAAGAAATATGGGGCTTTTAGGGTGTATGTTTGCTCGCTGATCTGTGGGTTTGATATCCAGACATTTCGTTACCTGGCGAGGTAACATCATCTGTGGCGACCTCCAAGTGAAGCGAAGCTGTTGTCTCCTGCTTTCTATTTATATCTTTCTCCTGGATGGGGTGTCCTGGGGTTTGTGGTGATGTCATTTCCTGTTCGTTTTCTGAGAGATTGATAGATGGCATCTAAATCTATAAGTTTGTTTCTGGCGTTGTGTTTGGAGTGCCACCACAAAGAAAACCCACCATTTTGACTGGGACAACACATCTATCCTGGGACAGGCTAAGCAAAGACATGCCAGAGAATTCCTAAAGGCCTGGCACTCCAACCACAACGACATAAACAAACACATAGATCTAGATGCCATCTATCAACTCCTCAGAAAACGAACCGGAAATGACATCACCACAAACCCCAGGAACCCCATCCAGGAGAAAGATATAAATAGAAAGCAGGAGACAACAGCTTCGCTTCACTTGGAGGTCGCCACCATTGATGTTACCTAGCCAGGTAATGAAACGTCTGGATATCAGATCTACAGCTCAGCGAGCAAACCAACATCCTAAATCTGAACCTGAGCTACAAACCTTCACAAACCTTGCAAAAGCCATGAGCGCAACACACTACAACTTGCCCGTAGATGGGAAAGGAATGCCATCCGAGAGAGTTCCACCCGCGAACAACTGTACTTTCTGCATGAATGTTTAAGAAAACAACTACTGCCAAAATGTCTGCAATATAAACGCCGATAAAAACACCTCAAGCCAAAAGTTTAACAGAACAAAACGGCCGCAGAATGCTCCGAGAATTAATCAATGACGCCCACCACAGACTCTGAAAATACAAACGGGAAATTGCGCGCCAAAAGCCGTTATTCAAACAAGCAACAAACCAAGTATGGTCAGACGTGATAGAACAAGCCATCAACACCAAACAACGACAAAGACAGATAAAGAAAAATCGGGACGTGAAGAAAAAACTGGACAAACTCACAAAAAAAATCACAAAACCGATAAGACAGGGGCATGGATAAAGAACTTATCAGACCGGACCCTATCAGACACAGAAAAAGCGGGACTAGTCAAAGGATTAAATTTCAATTACCGAGACGCTGACAAGAAGGAATTACTTGCGGCATTAGAAACCACATTGAAGGGCAACAATCTCATGGAAGAAACACAACAAACGATCAGACAGACAGTTGCACCTATTCTCAGCCGAAAGAGGGAAGGAAACAAACTGACCACACAAGAAAAAAAAGCCCTAGAAAACCTCAAAAAAGACAAAAAACATTATTACATTACCTGAAGACAAAGGTCGCTCACAGTCATCCTGAACAGAAGGGACTACATAGAAAAAGCTAATGCACTACTCGCAGGCACCAACACCTACCAACAGGTGGCGCTTGACCCGACCACACAACGAGGAAACAAAATTACTTATCTCCTCAGAAAATTACACAATTCCGGACAATTAAACAAGACAGAATTCCAGAAAATGAAACCTGATGGGACCAGCACCCCACAATTCTACAGACTACCAAGAATCCATAAACCAGGAGGCCCCCTCAGACCTATAGTCACACTACCCGGAACACCAATTTCCAGACTAGCCAAAGAACTACACGCACGACTAAAATACCTAGTAGAAGAGTCACAACACTCCATCCACTCCATCCAGGAAGTCCTAAAAATCATCAGAAACGCCAACATAGAGGAAGACGAAGCAATGATCTCAGTCGACATAACAGCACTGTTCACCTCCATTAACATCGACCTGGCAACGGAAACACTTACCACACTTTTAGAAGAGACCATCACACACACACACCAACCACCATCAATCACATTACCAACGAAAATATCATGAAGCTAATGGACCTGTGCCTCACCACCCACTTCACCTTCAAAAACATAGTCTACAAGCAAACCAACGACACACCCATGGGATCTCCACTTTATCAGGATTCATCGTAGAAGCGGTAATGCAAGGACTAGAACAAACAGCCCTACCAATCATCACACCAAATATCTGGGTTCGCTACGTAGATGACACTTTTGGCATCACAAAATGAAACAAGATAGAAGAGACATTTATCATCATCAACAACACTCTCAGACATAAAGTTCACCAAGGAGGAAGAAACCGACAACAAACTCGCATTCCTGGACGTCACAGTCGAAAGAAATGACAATGGAGAACTACAAACCTGCATATAGAGAAAACCGACAAACACTGACCAAATACTTAACTACACCAGCAATCATCCCTACACACACAAACGAAGCTGTATCAGGACACTATTCCAACGAGCCACCACATGCTGTAGCTCAGACGAGATACGCAAAACAGCGGAGAACCACCTATACGACGTATTCAAGACGAACGGATACTCAAGAAGTACAGTGTGCAGATTCCTCAAGGACAAACCACAACAAGCAGACCAAACACAGCCAGAAACCCTAACCACCTTACCATACATCAAAGAAGTTTCAGAAATGACAGCCAGACTACTGAGACTCCTCGGAATCCTAGTAGCACACAAAACCACCAACACTCTCAAACAAAAACTAACAAACTTTAAATACACAGTACAACCCATGGACAAAACCAATGACACCTACAAAATTCCATGCAAGGACTACCACAAACACTACGTAGGACAAACAGGAAGGACGTTAACCACCAGGATACACGAACACCAACTAGGCACAAAAAGACACGACCCTCTCTCCCTCGTAGCCCTACACACGGATGAAAAAATCCACCATTTTGACTGGGACAACACATCTACCGTGGGACAGGCTAAGCAAAAGTATGCCAGAGAATTCCTAGAGGCCTGGCACTCCAACCACAACGCCATAAACAACACATAAATCTAGATGCCATCAATCAACTCCTCAGAAAACGAACCGGAAATGACATAACCACAAACCCCAGAAACCACATCCAGGAGAAAGATATAAATAGAAAGCAGGAGACAACAGCTTCGCTTCACTTGGAGGTCGCCACTGATGATGTTACCTAGCCTGGTAACGAAACGTCTGGATATCAAAACTACAGCTCAAGGAGCAAACATACACCCCAAATCTCAACCTGAGCTACAAACCTTTCACAAACCTAGAGAAAAAAATGGTGCTATTCAAGTTGGCCAGTATTAATGGAGAGACAAATTATTATCTAAATGGCGAGAACGTTCAAAGTGCTTAGGTGCAGAGGGATCTGGATGTCTGCTTCCATATCACAGAAAACCTGCATGCGGGTACTGCAAGTAATGAGAAATGCAAGCATAATTTCCCTGTTTACTTACAAAAGGATAGAGTAGGGAGTGTTGGTGTAGCTATGCAAGGCATTTGTGAGGCTGCAACTGGAGTACAGTTTGGGTGTCCTGCAGAATGAGGTATTTACATTGGAGGCAATTCAGAAGAGCTTCATTAGATTGATTCCATATTTGAAGTGTTTGTCTTATGAAGAGAAATTGAGCAGTTTAGGCCTATATGCTCGAGTTTATAAGAATGAAAGGAAAGGTAAAGACAATAGATAATAGTTTGTCAGGTGGAATCTAACATGATATAACCTGTCATTTCATTTACACAAATAAGCGAAGGCAGTATGTTACTGAAATGGAGAGGGATTACAGGACTTAGTAATACTGTGTACTGGGAGGTTCACTCAGACCCGTTCAGAAATGGCAGGTTTTGCTCCATCCCTGTTTGTCAGCTACCAGACACTCCAAGTGACCCCATTGCTCTCCGTACACATGGAATACTTTGGTATGATTGATTGATGGTGGGGATGGTGTTTTGAAATCTGCATCAAGAGGACGTCCTTTATCCAAGATATATTCATTTCTTTCCACGTGGGGACCCGATGACGATGGGAAATGGCTGACTGCTTCTGAATGAAGAGGCCATGACTGCTGCCAGGACAGTGGGTATTCACCAACATGATGTACTGTGCATGCGTTACATTAATAGAGAGAGAAATCCTCTCCCCATTAACATGGGTACTCTGCAGATGCACTGTACACCATCGGAAATCCCACTATATTAGATATACCCGGAAGCTCCCTGCTGTGGGAGAAACAATGTATTTACCTCATCCACCGTGTAAATCCTCCATCACCGAATGGTGACATTGATGTTGAGATATTGGGAAATGATGGATGTGTCACCTTGTCCAGCATGGAATGTTCTGGATCATAGAAGCTGTATGAGAAACAGTAACCCTAACAGCCACTGCCAGCACCATCCTCCCCCTGGTGTGAAACTGCAGGTCGTGTTGAAGGAGGGGGAGGTGATACCATTCTATGACCAGCTCCTTGTTCAATCAGTGTCCCCTCACACGCTGCTCCTGAGTTAAGTGAAGCTTGGGAAGCTGTTCCTGGAAAACCCAATGTGGATACAGCAGATCCCTTTCCCCACACACACTCACTGCGTGGTTTCAGAGTTCCCCTCTCTGCAGCCTCTGCTCCATTCGTTGTTCATGTAACAGACGCAGATGCTGCATCCAGAGTTGGGTCACCAAATCCTCAGGTCTCCCTGCATGTCTGAGACAGCTCACATCACATCCTCCAGCAAACCATCCCCAGTCCCTCCACTTATTTTTAATTACAGGATTCATCACAAATCCCTTGGCTACAAGTGTTGTGGACCAGTCCAGATCTCCCCAAAATATTTTAAGAAGGCCGCTTAGACCCAAACCTTTCCTTATTTTGAATATAGAAGGGAGGTGTGCGTTCCAGATATGTTGTGACTGGTCAAACCACTCAACATTAAGCAAAATATAATCTATTCAAATGCTTTGGTTAAAATAAAATCAAAGAAAAGAATATTTTGGGACACCTTTTCTGTTGGAACACTTACACAAACAATAGATACCGTACCTTCTTGGTTTACACTGCTTTGCTTTGTATATTCAAATGCAGATCTTTACACCAGTTTGCCAATCCCAGAGGTTACAACATCAACAGAGATCTCAGAGGGAAAAGCAGCTGGGGATCATTTATTGAAACTTCCAACCATTCTGGGATCTCCAACAGCTTCTGAATGCTGCAGCTAAAAACAAAACGAGAAACCCTGGTCTGGGAGAGCTGGCCACTGCCCTTTCATTGTTCCCACTGTTTTAATGAAACCTAAAATCTCAGTTATTTACTTAAACTGTTTTCAGACAGCAGTTCTGCACCTCTGCCTTTAAAACCTCTCTTCAAAAAAAACACAAGAGAAAATAAACGTTTTACAATGATAGTATCTTCACAACTCATTCTTTAATAAAATAATCCATCAATACACAAATGTGGATTCATTTTAGACCTCCTAATCTTCATCTATTAGTAGACGGAAATGTATATATATATATATATATATTACATTGACTCTGAACATACAAATGTTCACAAATATTTCGATTTCAGTCATTTTACTCCTGCCACAGAATGCCTTTTCTTTGTTCATCCAAGTCTCCACAAGGTGTCAAAATTTAGGATTTCTCACCCTGTCACCTGTGTAGTTTCAAATTGACTGGTAGCAATAATAAGCTCAATCGAAACAGACTGGTATTTTTCTCCCTAAACTTCTCCAAAAACTTTAAGGGGTCACGATCAGTGAAAAAGATTTGTCTCATGTATGTTATTGGCAATGTAAATCTGAAATGTTGTAACGCCAACACCAAGCCAAAGGCCTCCTTCCCCATTGTGGAATAAATCTGTTGATGTTTCCACTGAACTCTCCAACCACACGTTACATAATGGAGCACTTCTCATCTTTTCAATAGTTCTTCGGAATGACATAGCTCCTCATGTCTCAGCATAAAAGACTTACATGTTTCCGTCCCTCTTAATGCTCTAACCTCTTTACCTGCTACTACTGGCCTATGCCAGTAAACCTTACTTTCACAGGTATATGTTTTAAGAAGATCTCACACATTCTTCAATCTCTCACAGAAACCAAACTTTGATTTCTGAACTCAATCAGCATCATCAACCATTTCAGCTTCTCACCTTGCCATTTTAACTCTCAGCTCTTCCACACGAGTTCTCACGACTGCAGGAAGTGAATTGTTGAACTTCTCCAAAATAAGAATCTCTCTAAGAATGTCATAGGGTTCATCTGTTTTTAATACCTTTACCCACCTTTCAAAATTACTTTGTTTGATCCTTTCAAACTCAATGCGCGTTTAACCAGAGACCCTTTTTGAGATTCCTGTAATGCTGTCTGTCAGCTACTGGCCCAAGCTCATATGCACTTTCAGTTGGCATACTGGCCACTCCATACTGGCCAGATACCTCATCCAATAGGGATGCAAATACTTATCAGCTTTGTTTGGATCAACTAAATCCACATGGCCACTGGTGTCTGCAATTGCTTAGCCACTTCTCAAACGAAATTCAAAAGGCTTCACCATCCTTCTCATCAAATTTAGAGAATGCCTGGATGCATTTAAACAGATACCCATTAGGCCATTATTTACAATAGGGTTGCTCAACCTCACTATCCTCCTCATCCAGCCGACCGTCTATCTTCATCTCCGCCCTCTATGTGCACTTTCCTCTCTAATTGCTAATTTTTCAAGTTGAAACTCTCTGCTTTTCTTCTGTCCTTTTCTCTTTTTCTTCTTCATTTCCCTTTCTTTTATTTCTACTTTTCATCATAATTCAAACTGTTTCAATTCCTTCTCATGTTCAAGGTGCCTCATTTGAAATTGAATCCCAGCCATTTCCAAAGAGTCTGATGGCGTTTCCACCAAATGTAATTGCCGAGCTATCGCTGTAATTATCTCACATTTTCTCACAGACAATCGCAACCCCAACTCCAGCTTGTCTGTCAATTCCTACAGTTTTGCCTTCATTACCTTTTGTAAAACCCCCAACTTCACTTTTCCACACCCAGAGAACTCTTGGTGACTGAATCTTTATACAAAAAATACCAACCGAATTCAACATCGGGAAAGAAGACACTAGCAGCTACCATACGCGACCTTTGAACCCAATAGTCTCCTGGTGCATACTCTCCAGTGTCTGCATGAGCTTATTCTGGATGATTTGGTTTCCTCCCACAATCCAAAGATGTGCATGTCAGGTGTATTGGCCATGATAAATTGTTCATAGTTTTCAGGGATGTGTGGGTTAGGTGCCTTAGTCGGGGTAGATGTGTAACAATAGGGTAAAGGAATGGGTCTGGGGAGGTTACTCCTCGTAGGGTCGGTGTGGACATGTTGGGTCGAATGGCCTGTTTGCATACTGTATGGATTGTAATTCTAAACCCAATTTGGAATTATCGACTTAGAACCAGACAAGAGACCCCAGTTTGCTATAGACCAACCAGACCGCCTCAAACTATTTTAAGAAGGTAGCTTGGATGCCAATCTTTCCTTATTTTAATGGTAGATGTGAAGTGGGAGTTCCAGATGTGATGCTACTAGTCAAACCACTCACCATTAAGTAAAACGCAATATATTTAAACACTCTAATGAAAATCCAGACAAAATGAAGAGGAATTTAGAATAACTTAAATATTGGAAATCTTCACCGAATAATGGATGCAGTACCTTCTACAAATGAACTGGTCCAATATACTAACATCACCTAAACACACCCCTTGGTAAAAAGGAACATTTAGACATGTGTTCTTGCATACGGTTCTCCAATCCAGGAGGAAACAGCATCAAGTGAGGTTCCAGACAGAATAGCAGCTCGGGATAATTTACTAAAACTTACAACCTTCTGGGACCCCAAGCACCTGGTGATTGTTATAGCTACAATAAAAAGAAACCTAGAAAGCCTGGTCTGTGCCAGCTGGCCATTGTTACTACAATTTATTTTTAAAAACCCTAAAAGCCCGGTAATTTATTTACTTGAGCCGTTTTCAGTAGGCAGTTTGGCCTTTAAGATCTCTTACTAAAAAAAGGATAAAATAACCTCTTATTTTAAAAAGTGACAGCATTATCAGGCAATTTAGATGCCTGGTCCTTTCCTCAGTGGGCTTCCTCGTGTTACTGATCGCAAGATCACCAGAGAGGGACAGCCACAGGTACTGACCAAGTTACAAGGATGTTGCTCATAACTTCTGAAACACGCCTATACATGGACCATCATATGGGACATACCAGGAAGTGAACAACCGCTTATCACACCCCATTTCATTATTTCTGAGCTACACAATGCCAACACTCGATTGACTAGGGAGCCAAAACCCAAGGCCAGGGAAAGATAATAAGGGTCAGAGAGATTCACATTAAAGACTGAAATAGACTGTTAATTAACTGAAAAGATGTTGTGGAAATATGGGGAAAAAGTCAGGGCAGTGGGACTAACTGGAGAAGTGAGATCTTCGTGAGTAAAATTACAAGAATGAGAACATTCAATAAAGGCATTGCCAGATTAAATGAAATGGTTTGTTACATCAAATTCTGAGTCTGCTTCACAGAACACCACAAACAATATTAACTGGGACAAGATGACAGCCCCGTATGGAGAGCTGTGCAGACCATGCGCGCGTGTTGCTCAGTAAATTGCAGTATCTGCCCAGTAGGGGAAGGTTTGCTCTCTCTTCATGTGTGTGTGTGTTCATCAGAGAGAGAGAGAGAGAGAGAGAGAGTGTGCATGTGTGCGCGTGATTGACGTGGTTAAATGAGAAACTCATTGTCTGAGAAAAAAACGCACATGAGGAAAACAATTTTAAATACGAACAACTGGCAGGCTTTTTGATAATCAACAGAGAGAACGAGGGAAGTTTCATGGACAGATAAGGTAAAGTGTTTGAGAATGTTAAAATAAAGGCATTCCCAGACACAACAGCAATATACATCAGCGTGCATGAATGACAGATGGGTGGGAGTTTGGTGTGAGTCTGAATCAGATTTGTTTGGGCAGGTTTGAAGCCGGGAGCATCAGCAGCAGATTCTTGCCTTCATTAAGATTGTATTTCATATCTCAAGATTCAAACAGCAGATGGAATAAACCAGTGAGACATATTCTGGAGTGATGAGTATTTCAAGTTAGAAATGGTCAAGGAATGGTGTCAAGAATCAGCTCAGTGTCAAAGGGATCTCCCACATTTGTGACGTGTCTGCTTCTGCTGCAGATATTGTCCAGGGATGGGATGGAAACAGTAGAGGAAGTGGAGTTTGTAACCAGAACAGTAGACAATGGCCTCCATGCTCTTAACAGCAAAGGCAATGATATAATGAATTGTGGTTCTCCCCTGAAACAGAATAGGTCAACATAGAGACCCGGAATAACACTGCCAGAGCAGAGAGCGAGACAGTAATTGAACACCTTCATTGATGTCAGTTAGTAGTGGTCTGTAAAGTGAATATCTGGATTGAGAGATTCCACTGGAACAATAATTTTGGCAAGAAGTGTAGACTATATGAAATAACAGTAATACAGTCATAACTGGTTTATAGAAAACAAAATCTGGACAGTGACACTCACCAGGAACACCAACGATAGCCAGGAAGGGATAATAGAAGTATTTAAAAATGAGAAGAGCGTAATAGATCTGCGATGATAATGACAACCAATCAACTGCAGAAAGATACCAAACATAATATGATAAGCTCCTGTCTATTGTTGAAATATTCCTCTCTAATGTTCTCAGATTATGATCCATTGTTGGAATATTCCAGTCTAATATTCCCAGATTCTGATCCATTGTTTGAATATTCCAGTCTAATGTTCTCAAACTCTGATCCATTGTTGGAACATTCCCGTCTAATGTTCTCTCCTAAGAGTCTGATCTCTCCTCCCCCACTCTCTGGATCTGCTGATCCCCAGCAGTGCTGTCGGTGATGGTCCCGCTCATGTTGTGGGTTGACTCATTGTACGGAGGCTATTTATCATTAAAAGATGGAAACTCTCCACTGTGATAATTAGAATCCATGGAGGTTGGCATTAATCACAGTCACTGAACAAACAGACTCAGTTAACAAGTTCCATACATCACTTTTCATTTATTGGTTTTGGATGGAATAGTTGAAGGTTGCTGAGGGATGGACCATAAATCTTTCAATCTTTTTAATCTTTTTTTTCCTTGCATATGAGAATATTAACAGAACACTGCAGCAGTCTATATATGTCCCACTCTGTTTATGAAAGGAGGCGGTTATAAATAAAAACAGATCGGCTGCATAATAAGAAGTCGGGTGGGCAAGTTTCTAGATACCTGAACACAAAGTGCGGTACTTATTGACCAGTGTGAGGCTACTCATGGTTTTAATGCCCTGTTATCAAATCCTTTCATAACTTTGAGACAGAGCATTGAGACTGCTACTCAGGAACTGGCCAAAACAATTCTGTTCCAATGGGCCTTACAGAGGGATAAGAGAAAGCCATTCAGCCCATATTAGTCTGTTGCTACTTGAAAAGGTGGAAAACTGGAATATTGGCGCATTTTGCCAACAGAATCATTCAAAACAAAGAGATGTGTCACTGCAGCTGTATGAGGTGTTACTGAGAGGGCACCTGGAGTACATTGTGTTCTCTGTGTTTCTGTAACTGAGAATGGTTGGACCACCATTAGATACAGTTTACCGGCAGTGCGTAATCCACGGGTTGCTGTGTCATTTGATGTCTCGAGTCTGTTACACAGGGACAGGAGGATGCCATGAAGTCTCTTGAGTCTATTTCAGAGGGACATGAGGAGGTCATTCAGCCTCTCCAGTCTATTACAGAGGGACAGGAGGAGCCTATTCAGCCTCTCGAACCTGTTCCAGAGGGGCAGGAAGTGTTTATTTAACTTTCAAATCTGTTACACATAAATATTAGTTTCAAACTAGTTGTGGAATAGGAACGACCTGATGTAAACATTAAAGTTCCTACTTTGAATAAGGTCAATTTTGAAAGTGTTAGGTGAGCCCTGTGAAAGGTTAATTAGGATACCCTATTCGCAGGTAAAGGGATGGTTGGAAAATGCAAGGCGATTACAACTTGGTGTCAGAGAGTCCAGAACCATCGTGTTCCTATTAGTGAGATGGGCAAGGCTGGTGGGTGCAGGGAGTGCTGGATGGCTAGATATATTGATGCTCTGGTCAAGGTAAGGAAGGAGGCATATGTCAGGTAAACAGAGCTGAGATCAAGTGAGTCCCGAGAGGGGTATCAGGGAAGTAAGTGTATAGTCAATGGGGAACTCCAGCCAGAAAAATATGGACATGAGATGGCTTTAGAAATAGGGTTAACGAGGCATTGAAGCAACAGTACACGTCTTTTAATGGCAAAATATTAACTAGGGAGAGAATAGGGCACCTTACAGATCAGTAAGGCTACCTATGTGCGTAACCATAGGAGATGGGAGGGTCACTAAACAAGTATTTCTCCTCAGTATTTGATGTAGAGGAGATTACAACAGTGAGAGAAGGAAGAAATATATTTTAAATAGTATCTATATTACAAGGAGATATCGGACATTTTAAAACATACAAAGGTGAACAAATCCCTGGGATCTGATCAGTTGTATCCCAGAAGTTTGTGGGAAGCTCGGAAAGAGTTTGTTCACCCTTTTGCTGATATATCTGTATTATTGATTTACACTGGTGAGGTGTCAAAAGACTGGTGGGCTGCTAACATAGTGTCATTATTTAAGAAAGTAAGGAAAATACAGCTAACTATAGATTGGTGAGCCTGACGTCAATGGTGACTAAATTGTTGGCGGTGGGGGCGGGGGGGGGGGCGGTGTTGAGGGAAAAGATGTATATGCATTTGGAAAGACAAGGACTGAAGAGAGCTTTGTACATTTGAGACCACGTCTCACTGACTGGGTGGAATTTTTTGAGGAAGTGAAGAAGATGATTGATGACGGCAGGACAGTGGATGTTGTCTTTATGCAATTCAGTAAGAAAACCAAAATGTTCTACATGGTAAACTAGTTATCAAGGTTAGACTGCCGGGAATCCTGGAGAGCTCGTCATTTAGGCCCAACTTTTTCTTGAATATTGGAGATAGTGCATGACAGTGGACATTTGTTCATTGAATTTGGAGACCTGTGACTAGTGGCGTGCCACAAAGAACAATAGTGAGTCTTTTGTTGCTTATGCAAATCATTTGTACTTGAGTAAGTGAAGTATTGTCAGTAAGTTTGTAGATAATTCCAATTTTGGTGGTAATGTCGACAGTGAAGAATAATGTCTCAGAATATAATGAGGCGTTGATTAGGTGAGCTGAGGAGTGGCAGATGGAGTTTATTTTAGATAAATGTGAGGTGTTGCATTTTGGCAAGAAATATTGAGGGAAATATAGGTAGGGTCCTGTTGAAAGTCGCCAATCAAGGATAACTCCATAGAAATTATGGAATCCCTACAGTGAGGAAACAGGCTATTCGACCCATCGAGGCCACACCCACCCTCTCAACAGTATCCCACTGGACAAACCCCTATCCTATCCCTCTGAGCCAGCATTTCCCATGGCTAATCCACCTCACCCACACATCCCAGGGTACCATGCACAATTTAGGATGGTCAATCTACCCTTACCTGTATATCTTTATACTGTCAGAGGAAAACATATTACCCGGAGGAAACTCACACAGACACGGGGAAAATGTACAAACACCACACAGCCAGTCATTCACGGATGGAATTAAACCCAGATCGCTGTCCTGTGAGGCACCTTATGGTGCAGGTTTTCAGTTCCTTGAAAGTGCCATCACAGGTAGACAACATAGTGAAGAAGGCACTTGGTAATCTTCCCTTTATTGGTGTGTGCTTTGACTCTAAGCATTTGCATGACGTGTTGGATCTGTACAGGATATTTGGCCACTTTTGTAATATTGCCTTTAATTCTGGTCTCCCTGCTGTCGGGGAGATGTTGTCAACATTGAAAGGGTGCAGAATAGTTTTAAAAGAATGCTGCAGGTGTAGGAGGGTTAGAGTTACAGGGAGAGTTTGAATAGGCTGGGGCTATTTTCAAGTATTGAGGCTGAGGGGTGACGTTAAAGTGGTTTATAAAATCATGAGGGTCATAGATAAGGTAAACAGTCAATGTTTTTTCCCAGGATAGACGAGTCCAAATATAGATGACAAAGGTTTAAGGTGAGAGGAGAAAGATTTAAAAAGGGACGCTAAAACAACATTTTCACACAGACACTTCTGTGTGTACGGATTGAACAGCCAAAAGAGGTAGTGGGGGCAGGTACAGTTACACCTTTTAAAAAGGATTTGGATGGATACATGCATGGGAAGTGTTTAGAGGGAGATGGGCCAACTGCTGGCAAGGGGGAACGAGATTAATTTAGGATATTTGGTCTGTATGGATGACCAGACCGCAGGATCTTTTTCTGTGCTGTACATCTCTGAGAGTCTATTGACCCTTGAGTGTTTAACATGGGAACAGAAGGTGGTTATTCCGCTTCTGAATCCTGTCAGTCAGCTTGTTTGCTCAATTACTGACAGTCAAATACAAAAATAAATCATTCAGATTTTGATGGTGTTTTACAGAAACAGGATAAGGGCTTTTACTCAAGAAAAACGGTAAAGAATGTGAAGAGGCTTCAGTCCCTCAACTCCATTCCACAGAAGCAGCAGTTGAGCACAGACCTATTGGAGCCTGTTACTGTGGAGCAGGAGGAGGACATCTACTTTCACACAACATCGATTAGGGACACAGGAACAGGAGGCAGTGACTCAACATGCTCGAGGCTGGGACACAGGAACAGGAGGCAGTCATTCAACTGCTCGTGAATGGGACACAGGAACAGGAGACAGTCATTCAACTGCTCGAAACTGAGACACAGGAACAGGAGGCAGTCATTCAACTCCGCGAGACTGGGTCACAGGAACAGGACGGGGACACAGAAAGAGGAGGCAGTCATTCAACTGCTCGAGGCTGGGACACAGGGTCCAAACACAAGATTGAAAACGAAAAATAAAGGTATTGCCAGATGTTTAGCTCTCTCACATTCGCAATCCAACTCACATAACCACTCCATCCATTATGCTTTCAGGATGGAGCATTGAGTAGATCCGACTAGCGTACTGCTGAATGCAACCCAGCAATACCCAGAATGGAACTCTGTGCAGCCCACACCAATGCTTGATCTATTATCATGGGCTAAATGTCCAGCGTGGGGTGCTGTGCAGACTGCACTTGTTCGTTCTTATCTCAATCCAGGCATGTAGCATTGTTCGGTAACACTGTATTAGGTCGCTGCCCAGTGTGGGGAAACTTGCAGCCAAATGTTGGAAGTGACAGAATGTGCAGCTCCAATCCATTTACAGCTCCATATCTCCACTATGCCTGCGATGGAGAAACGTCAATGGAAACAGTTTAAGGTGAGTATCACATCAGTATTTAAAGTTGAAATAACTGAGATAATATCCAATGATGTTTCGTGAATGGTACGAAGTCGTTAGAGGGGGATGGTAATGTTATAGCGGTTGCAATATAAGCCTCCAAATTAACAATGGGAATTAAGGAAGAAATATACAGGGAGACTGGGGAGACATGCAGGAGAAACAGGATTGTTATAATAGGTGATTTCAATTTTCCGAACATAGACTGGGACTTCCAGATGGTTAAGAACTTAGATGGAACGTAATTTGTTAAGTGTGTTCAGGAAAGTTTCCACAATCAATATATAGAATAACCTACTCGGGAAGGAACAAATTCGACCTACTGTTGGGAAATAGGGCAGGATAGGTGGAGATAAAGTGGGGGAGCATTTTGGGAAAAGTGGTTAGAGTTGTATTAATTTTAAAATAGTTATGGGAGGGTCAACATTGATCCACAGATTCAACTTTTAAATTTTGGCAAGGCGTATGTTGTTGGAATTAGACAGGGGATTGCAGGGGATGATTAGAGTTGTTTGTTTCGAGGTAAAAGGATTTTGAGCAAGTGGGAGGGCTTTAAAAGTGAGATAGCTCGAGTTCAAGGTTTCCATTTTCCTGTGAGGGTGAAGGCAATGTGAGACTGGAAGAGAGAACCCTGGATGTCAAGAGATATTGAGGCTCTGACCAGAAAAAAAGGAGGCGTGGCTCAGGTTCAGGCAGCTCGGATCAAGGGAATCCCTGGAGGTATACAGGGGATAGAGGAGTTTACTGAAGAAGGAAATCAGCAAGGTGAAAGGGGGTATGGGATAGCCTTGGCTGAGAAATTTAGAGTGAATCCAAATTCAGTATAGTAAAGATAAAGAACAACTAGGGAGAGAATAGGAGGCTTTAAAATACAAAATAGGCATGCATGTGTAAAACCTCAAGAGATTGGTGAATTCCTCAATTTCCCCTCTGTGTTTACCATGAAGAAAGACATGAAGACCTGTGACCTTTAGGAGGTTAGTTGTCAAATCTTGGTACTGTCCATATCACAGTAGAGTTTCTGTTGGACATATTAGAGACAAATCTCTTGGTCCTGACCAGATACATCCAAGAGGACTGCAAGAGGCTAGAGATAAAGCTTACGGGCCAAGATACCGGAAGTCTGGGCGGTAGCAAACGTTGTGACTTATTCAAGAATGACTGCAAAGAAAAGCCCAGGAAAGATAGACCAGTAAGCTTCACACCTGTTTTCGCTAAACCACTTGAGAATCTTCTGAAAGATAAAATGTGCATGCATTTGGAAATACAGAGTTTGACTTGGAGCAATCAGCATGGTTTTGTGCGTGGCAGATCCTGTCTTACAAATTTTGTATGAGGTTTTTGAGGAAGTGACCAGGGGCGTTGACGAGCGCAGGGTGGTAGACATCTTCTATTTGGATTTCAGTAAGACCTTTGATAAGGATCCACATAGTAGGCCGCTCTAGAAGGTTAGATCGCATTAAATCCAAGGTGAACTGGCAAATTAGCGACACACTTGGCTTGACGTTATGAAGCAAACGGCTATGGTGAAGGTATGCTTGTCGGACTGGAAGCCTGTGACAATTGGAATACCTCAGGGGTCGGTCCTGGGCCCATTGCTGTTTGTTATCTATATCAATGATTTGGACCAGAGTGCACAATGCAAGGTTAGTATGTGTGCAGATGACACTAAAATTAGAGACATCGTTTATAGCGAGGAACGTTATCAGAAATTGCAGCAGTACGTTGACCAGCTGGGAAAGTGGGACGGAATTAGCAAATGGAGTTTAATATAGATAAGTGTGACGTCTTGCATTTTGGAAAGTCAAATCCAGGTAGGAGTTTAATGATGAATGAGAGGGACTTAAGGAGTGTAGTGGAACAAAAGGACATTGGAGATCAGGTGCATGGTTATCTCAAATTTGAGTCACAGCTACACAGGACAGTGAAGAAGGCTGTTGGCACACTGGCCTTCATCAGGGCATTGAGTATAGAAGTTGGAACGTTATGTTGCAGTTGTACAGAATGTTGGTAAGGCTGCAGTTGGAGTATTGTGTTCAGTTTTGTTCACCTTGCTCTAGAAAGGATATTATTGAACAAAAAAGAATGTAGAAGGAATTTACAAAGATGTTTCTTGGCCTAAAGGGTTGAGTTATAGGGAGAATTTGGACAGGTTAGAACTTATTTCTTTACAGCGTAGGGAACTGAGAGGGTTCTTATAGAAGCATAGATTTTATCAAATCATGAGAGACGTGCTCAGGGGTGAATACTTCAATTTTTTGCAAGGTTGGGGAATCGAAGACGAGAGGACATCTGTTCATATTTGGAGAGGAAAAAAATAAACAGGAACCTGAGGGTCATCTTTTTTACGCAGAGTGTGGTACCCACATGGACTGAGCTGCCAGGGGAAGTGATTGAAGTGGGCACAATAACAACATTGAAAAGGCATTTGGACAAATACACAGATAGGAAAGGATTAGGTGGATACAGAGCAAGGGCAGGGAAATGGCAGATTGGCAGATAAGGGACAATTACACATGGTTTGTTGACGGAGCATGGCGGGTGTATTAGATGGGCGAGGACAGAGGGAGAACATTCTCTTCCCAGAAGGAGCCACAGCACTAGACCCACCAAGCAATGTCTGAGTTCACCGTCCAGCTCAGTGCAGTATTTGAGGTCTGAAGAAATGTCCAGTAATACAGGACAAGCAACAATAACCTTCCCTGCTCTGTCAGGATGAGTGTCACCGTATTCTCTCTGCTCCCTCACATCACTGTATATCTGTGATCACAGCTACCCCTGAAAAAGGCTCATGGTCCCCCACTCTCACAACTGCATGCAACGCTTACTCTCTCTCTCTGTCTCTCGCCTTTGCAAAACATCCCACACAGTTATAGAATATTCTGGCGAATGCCGATTATGGAATGTTCCAGATAATGTTCCAAATGATTCCCAGTTTCAGGAAAATGGCAGTGTCCCAGTGTGTAACACATAAGAGGAAGGAGTAGAGAAGTACGTTTTTCAAATCACAAACAATTCAAACCATGCTGAGGCCATTCAGCCCTTTAAACGTGGTCTAGCATTTAATAAGGTCCCCGCTTATCTGATGGTCTTCTCAGCTCCATGTTACAGGAACTTTCAACCATTCAACCCCCTGGGTCCTGTCCATGGCCAGACAGCACTCAGGCACTTTTATCCTGGGTTTTTTGAAGCGCCTGTTTGAGGGCATTTCCCATGGTTACGGATACCTAACAATATATTCCATCATTTTATACTTGCATGCAACGGTCAGCATGCTGTACACAGACCGAACAAAAATATACACTTATTTTATGTTTATAGATATCCAATCACACTTAGTAATTCTGGTTATGTCACTTGACTCACCTTAATGATATTAAACCAAAAAGAGCTTCTAAACACGTCTTGTTATAAAATACAATTTCGAGCAGAGAACGTTTTTACCCTCAGCCTTTATCTTGACCGATATCTGAATTGTACAACCTTCCTTGTTATGAATGTTTCTCTTACCCTTTGTCTGTGATTTTTTCTCTCTGTAACAGCTACATAATTCTCCCACTCAGTTGGCTGGACGGCTGGTTTGTGATGTAGAGGGAGGCCAACAGCGCAGGTTCAGTTCCTCACACTGACAGAGGTTACCATGAACGGGACGCTCTCTCACCCTCACCCCATCACCCGAGATGAGGTGACCCTGAGGATAAACCACCATGAGTGGTCTCTCTAATGAGTTTCCTCTGGGAGACTATTCTATCAATGTTAGCATTTTAAATTAAAAATATTTTTATTGATAAAGAAATTTTTAATATTATAATAAACCAATAACAACACAACTCAAATAACTGAAAAAAATTCCAATTGCATGTACATACAAAACAAGTTAAAACACTACACAGACAGAAGAAAAAACAAAACTAAATAATAAATAATGAATAAATAATACAGCTCAGCATAACATAAAGATAGCTCTCGTTCATCAAGAGCATTAGCTGATGCATACTTTTATGTTCATAGTTTTTCGTCTCTGGATATTAGATTCATTAAACAATATCATCATGGCTGTATAAAAGCCCTTCTTAGAGTGGCAGATAAGCCTGTATCGCAGTAATCCAAAAAGGGCTGCTGTGTCTTATATATAGCTATGTTTTTTGGTGCACCAGACTGGTGAGAAAGTCCAAAGGGATATTCTCCATGGAGAGCTTACGACGAACCAACAGGCACGGTTGGGTGGGTGGTTGTGGGTGGGGGGTCGGGGATCAGACATCCAACACAACACATATTTGTCCTAGCACAGAAAGTAAGGATATGATTTCTTTCACATCTACATCTGTGTAAAGTACCCTGGGCAGGCCCAGGAAATGAGAAACCAGGTCCATCTCCAATTCAGTCCCCAAGACCCATTCTATCACACCTGATGCAGTGCTCCAACATAGATGAAGCCTGCAACAGGACCACAAGCAATGAGTAAGAGTGCCTCTAGTCATTCTGCATTTAGAACATGATGAAGATAATCCCACTATGCATTTTGAGAGACAATCTGGAGTCAGATAGACCCTATGAATAATTTTCAACTGCATGGAATGGGTCCTATTACAGATCAAAATCCTTCCAGCATTTTCATAAATATCCTCCCCATTCTCCGAAGTGTTGTGAACCCACAAGTCTCTCTCGCAGACAACACAAAGCTGTACAGTCTCGTCTGAGGGGACACTTTCCAACCAATGATAAAGGGTACTGACAGAGAGTGTATTCTAAGCAATAGACACCCTCTTCCCTCTATCAGATCTGTAAGAGTCTTTTAAAAGTGTGTGTGTTTTTTTTACAGCAATTCTCTGATCTGGAACAAAATACAGAAGAGGACTCTACTAGGTAGTCCATACTTACGAGTTATTTGATCAAATGATATCATTCTTTCTCCTCAAATGAAATGTGGTGGCTCAATAGATAGTACTGCGGCCTCACAGCACCAAGATCCAAGATACGCAGGTTAGATGAATTGGCTGTTGATAAAGCACCCATAGTGTTCTGGGATGTAAAGGTTGGGGCATTAGTCAGTGTAAATATAGGATGGTAGGGGAATGGTTCTGGGTGGGCTACTCTTCAAAGGGTCGACGTGGACTTGCTGGGCCCAAGGGCTTGTATCCAAACTGTAGGGATTCTACCAGTTCTAAATCACTCAAGCAAGGTACACCCCTGGCTGCCCACAGTTTAAATCTGGAATCCATTATCCCCAGTTGACAACTTGGTATGCCATCATAGGGGTAAGAAACATGGATATGGCTGTATTGTCCTCGAACTGATGCATTGTCATTCATGCTTTAACTTCATTGATACTTTTTGGATTATGACAATACTCCATAACTACTGTCATTTTGTCTCAGAACAACAGACTAATAAGGGTTCACTTTGTCTGAGAGGGTTCAATATCTAACCGTATTGACGCGGAGTCCTCAGCGTGCCAGACACTAATATAGGATAATTAAAAGATTAGATTTTTTAGATTAGACTAATTAGATTAGACTTACAGTGTGGAAACAGGCCCTTCGGCCCAACAAGTCCACACCGACCCGCCGAAGCGAAACCCACCCATACCCCTACATTACCCCTTACCTAACACTACGGGCAATTTAGCATGGCCAATTCACCTGACCCGCACATCTTCGGACTGTGGGAGGAAACCGGAGCACCTGGAGGAAACCCACGCAGACAAAAGCTTAATTGATAGCTTTTAATCTGGGACATCTACTGCCCACACTTTGTGGGGTAGTTGCAATTTGGTTAGCTTGATAAAGAGTCGCTTATGATGCCAAATAAAAGAGCTAACCCAGCCATTAAGTCTCTTAATATCTGCCTGGGAAACATCAAAGGAAGCATGCACACGGGGTATAGCAAATAAGGAAGGACATTCATTTTAAGAACAGCTATCCAACCTAGCCAGGATGTTGGAAGTGCATCCCATCTTTGAAATTCTTGTATAATTTTGTCAAACAAATGGACATAGTTCACGTTAAATACATTTTCAAAAACGGATGTAATCAATATACCGGAATAGAGAAACTCCCCACTCCCGTAACCACTTAAAAGGAAACCAGGATTTACCTTCAATATCTGGTATTTCCCTCAGACCTCCCATAGGCATGGCCAGAAACTTTGTAAAATTAATCTTATAGCACGAAAAGGCGACAAGCGAATTAATGCATTACATCACGTGAGCTGCCGAAATTGTGGGAATTGACAAAAACATAAAACCCTCATCTGCATACAACATAATCTTATGTGACTTCTATCCCACTTCTGGGGCAGGTATGTTGGGGTAATATTCCCAATTGTAGCAGGATGCCACCATGTCTAAGATTGTTTCAGGGATGGGGAAGAGATCAACCCTCGTGTGGCATTTGTGCGGGTTAATGAAGAAATTAAAATTGCTACTTGTGAGGTCGATCTGCCTCCAGACATCCACCAGCTCTAGTTCTGCACACAGACCCACTAATTGCTTACATTATAACGAGGATATTGGGGGACCTTTGGCCATAAGACAGTTGAAATCTCCTTCGACAATATGTGCCACGATGCAAGATAACTTACTTTGGAAAATGCATCTACCAGGATTTTAAGAGGGTGCGCTGGGCATTTAGTGGGTGGGGCAAGAATCGTTCAAAATACAGTATGATTTCCCATAGTTCATGGAAGATACATTCTAACTAGCATGGCTTCTCTCCAATGCCTAGTATTAAAAGGCGAGAAATAAACCCTACCAAACCCGCCCTGCTGTAACGTCAAAATGTTCCTTGTCATCAAGGTGCATCTCCTGAAATAGGACAACATCCACCCTCTAGTTTTAAGACTAGAAAGTACATTTTTCCTCTTGACTGGCAGATGGCTCCCCTTAATGTTCCAGGTACACCATTTAAGCATATCATTATCCATAACACATTGTAGCAACATTTCAACTCTAGAGTTTCACATCGAATTACACATCGCTGATCATTAATGAAGAAGACTCATCGAGCCTAAAAACTGTACAAACTGAAACTACTACATCTAACAAGCTCTCAAAACTTTCCAAAGCTAAAAACATAAAAAAACCAAAGAACAAAATAAAATCCAAAGTTCCAATGACACTCGAAAGGAGAATTTACCTCCCCCGCCAACTGGGGACGCTTACATACCTTAAAACTTTATCTTGTGCCCGCTACCAATATGGAATCCTGGGCAATTAACAACAAAAACCAGGCTTGAACTGCCCTTCGATTAGCACTCAGCCATCACAACTACCTTTGTAACTCCCTCCAGCTTGAGCTGCACCCCAGACACAAGTAAAGAAGGAGAAAAAGAGTAGTAATACTAACGAAGAAGTTAAAAATGAGTACTCCACCCAGTCCCAGCTATAATTTAATACTGGTTAATACTAGAAAAATCCAACAAAATTTCTTTAGGAGAAACATGATTATCTAAATATCCAAGAGTAAAAAGTGAGGTCTGCAGATGTTGGAGATCAGAGCTGAAAATGTGTTGCTGGTTAAACATCCAAGGAACAGGAAATTCGCCGTTTCGGGCCAGAGCCCTTCATCAGGAAATTCTGGCCCGAAACATCGAATTTCCTGTTCCTTGGATGCTGCCTGACCTGCTGTGCTTTAACCAGCAACACATTTTCAGCAATATCTAAATATCCAGCTTACTTTAAAATGTCCATAAAGTTTTCGCTTTCTCTGGAGAGTCAGATGAGTTTGTGGATCCATTGAAAGCAATACAGATCACCGCTGGGTACCGTAAGGAATACTGAATCAGAATTCCCTTGCACTTCTCTTAATCTCATCAAAAGATTTTCTTTCCTGAATCACCGCCGCTGAAGAGTCCTGAAAGAACATAATCCTGGAGCTCTAGTGAATTAAACCCATCGGATCTTTCCCCTGGGTTCTGAAAGCTTCCATCCCTTTTGTTCATCCCCATAACTAAGTAATTGCGCAAGGACAGGATGAAGGCGTTAGTCTGAGTCTGACTACCGCGCCGTAATCTGATGAACTGTCTCAGTCTTCACCCTCCTCAGTTTCGAAGTGAAGGGATCGCTGCAGCCAGTTCTTGAAAAAACTCACCGGCTGACCACCTTCTGTCCGCTCCAGCAAACAGACGATGTGATTATTCTTCATCCTGCCCCTGTTCTGGAGGTCGTCATCTTGTTCAGTTAAGGTGCAGACCTGTTTTTCAAGAGCGAGGATCCTCTCCCGAGAGGAATCGATCACGGTCTCTGCCACTGCAGTTCGGCTCTTGGCATCGTCTGTCCTGTTTCCAAGGCTGTCAAGTTGTTGCTCATGTTTCTGGAGCACGGCTGAGAGCGGCTCTAGCCACGGCTGAACTGTTCTTCAATCATGGCTTCAATCATTTCACGTAACTTGATGAACTCAGTGACGAAGACCTGGTGAGTAACTGGGTCCATGGAACGAGCACAGGGGGTTGCAGCTCCAGCCTCAGGTATGCTCTATGCTTCTGACGGGTGCACCATGTGTTGGAACTTACTCGATCCTTTCCCGTGTTTTGTCATTGCCCTTTGACAAATCTGGATCACTAAAGATTCTATCGCTCTTTTGGTGTTGAATTTTAAGTAAATGGCTGGGATGGGGTGTATTAGAGAACCACTTTGCTCGTGTGTTGATACAGAGCCCAGCAAAGCAGACCTTCTGGATCTCCGCCATTTTGTATTCCCCCTTAACTTTTTATCGATATTATCATTTCATTTTGCATTTATTCCTGGAGGTTCTGAAGCCGTGTTATTTGATACCACTGCCTACATCTCCCCCCACACTGCACATTGCTGCCCATTCCTCGATAATCCTTGACTCTGTTGTTATTTATAAACCTTCCGTCTGTGCCTCAAAAATATTCAGTATCTCTGCCTGCAATGGTCTGTGGGGAAGAGGTTTCCAAAGACTCACAGCACTTTGAGAAAACAATTATAACCATTATGATCTGAGTGTGAGATTAGTCTTTTGTGTCTGATTAACCGAGAAAGGATATAATTACATTGGAAGCAGTTCAGAGATATTTGATTTCACGTATTCCTGGGGTGAATGGCTTATATTATGAAGGCTTTAACAGGTTACTCTTGGAATGAAATTGAAACATACAAGTCCTTGATAAGTGTGGATTAGTATGTATCCACTGGGTGTTTGTAAAGTCCAAATTTACTGTCATTGTTATAGAAACACTACAGTGTGGAGGCAGGGCATTCCGTCCATTAAGTCCACACTTACCCACCAAAAAGCATCCCACCTGGACGTGCCCCCAATCGTATCCATGTAATCCTGCATTTCCCATAACTAACCCATCTAACCTACACTTCCCTGGGCACTATGGGCAATCCACTTTAAACTGCACATCTTTGGACTTTGGCAAGAAACTGGAGCACTGGGAGGAAACCCACACAGGCATGGGGAGAATGTTCAAACCACATAGAGGGTTGCCTGAGTTTGGAATTGAACCCAGCTCCTTGGTAATGTGAGGCAGCAGTGCTATCCACAGGTCCAACATATCTCTCTGTTAGTTCTGTTAGTAACTTGTGACTGACTAAAGAAATCTGCCTGACTTGTTCTCATCACTGAACCTGACCCAATCTGAGACTTTTATCATCGTCCATATCACCAACCTGGTTACATTTAAAACTTGTTGTGAGCAGTGGAGGAGTGGGACTAGAAAAGGAAAAAGTGACACCCTCCATCCTCAGTCACAACTGGAGTGAGAAAAAAAAATCACAAATTGGGAATTCATTCAAGTTGGAATTCTCTTTCCCAGAAGTTTGGGATGGTTGAATCTTAATATTATATCGAGGTATAATACCATAGACAGGTAAATCAGGGATAACGGTGAAAGGAGAGATACGTACAGCTGGGACCATAATGAGATGAGCCACGACCTTATTTACTGGTGGAGTAGTGTCATAGGGCCGAATAGCCCACTCGTGTCCCTCAGCCCTATGTTGTGATGTTCCATTCTGCCCTTCGGACGAGGCACACAGGGGCACATCAAAGCCACTCCGATGGTTAGTTGCAGTTTTGGAAATGCACTTGGAAAATCCAGGCTGGGTCAGGAAGGGACACTTACCCCCAATCCCTGTTTCCAGGCTTCCCCTCTTTGCAACGTCAGCTCCAGATGTGGGTCGTGTTACAGGCCCAGATTTACTGTGAATATAGCCCCCATACCCCACCCAGCGTTAACTCAAACAAATCCTCTGCTCACCCGAATGTAGCATTACACAACACAACTTCCGGGAAAATAACCAGTTACTTTGCAAAAGCATAACATGTGAAATTAATAAATTGGAATAAGAGTAGGCTATTCGGCCCCTCAAGCTTGCCCTGTCATTTAATATGAACATGGCTGATCTACTCCAGGTCTAACTCCACTTTCTTCCCTACTCCTTGTATCCCTCCACACCTCTCCGGGTCAGGGAATTCCAGACATTCACTATCATCTGAGAGAAGATATCACTTTGCATCTCAGAGAGAAATCGATGTTCCATATTCGGTATCTATGTCCTCGTGTTTGAGACTCCACTCAGGAATGGTAACAACGTCTCAACACCTACCTTATCAAGTTACTTGTATTTTTCATCTGTATCACTCCTCATTCATTTAAACCCGAATGAATATCACTTCACCGTTTTAGAAATTCGCAATAACACCACCCCAGGATGCCGGCTATTGAACCAACCTAGTTACTTGCTGCATCAGCATGCTGACTTTATGTTTCATACACAGGAACACTCCAATCCCTTTGTACTGTTCCTTTTCTGGAAGTCGTCTCCATTAAATAACAGCCTGCATTTTGATTCTCAGTGTCATCCTCAAACTCGAATGTAAATTGCACTCAGCTCTCTCCTTCAGATTATCAATATAGAGTGTAAATAAATGATGCCATCGGACTGATAGCCGCGGTCCTCCAGCAGATACACTTTATCATGAAGATCCATTAATCCTGACTCTCCGATTTCTATATGTTAAGCAATCATCATCTCATGTTAATACATTCTCCATCATCCTACGAGCTTCTGACTTGTGTAAGAACGTTTATTTTGTAATACCTTGTGGAAACACTCTGGAAAGCCTGGTGTTCTAACAGATCCCCTGTATCAAGTCCGCTTGTTACATTCTCAGGCATCTCTAGAAATGCTTGCATGATTTTACAGGGTAAAATATAATTTCCCCTTTACCGACCCCCACTGACTCTGCGTGGAGCTTTTCTCAATGTTCATGCTGGCCAGGTTTTCCAAATTAAGCTCGTCCCATCTGCTTTCATTTGGCCCATAGGCCTCTCAATGTTTTCCATTCATATGTTTTATCCAAATGAGTTTTAAATGTTGTAGCTGTACTGGCATCCAGCACTCTTACTCTGGCAGTTCATTTCATACCCACACTACCCTCTGTGTAAAAACGTTGCCCCTTCATCCCTTTTAATCCTTTCACCTTTCACCGTAAACCAATGCCTACTATGGCTGAACACCCCCATCTCGTGGGCAATATCTTGGCTATTCACGCTATCCATACCTCTCATGATTTTAGAAACTTCTATAATGTCATCCCTCAACCATCCCTCAAACTCCATCCAATACTAACTTCAAGATCAAGCATTTAAAGATAAATACTGCAAATTTTAAACTATAGTAAACATGACAGGTAAACAATACTCAGCCCAAACTGCATACTGTGATTTGTGTTTTTTCTCCCTATTACAAAACTCAAGCAGCATGAAACGCTTACTAGTGTCAATAAAAAGTCAAGCACCTGATATCCTTTGTCTAAAGGAGGGGATGATCTCGACAGTGAAAACGTAATTATGGCCAGATCTTTATATGCCACATAGTCAACATTCTCCCTCCTGGCCTCCCTATGACCTTGTGTGATTGTGTCTTCTTTATCTTGCACTCAATAGAGAGAACCCATTTTCCCATCCACATCTTTATTTAAACCCGTTTTATATCATCTTCTTGTTCACCACTGTTAAAAGCCGGTATATCTTTGCCACGCCCTCTTTCCCCTGTGACCTATCTCCCATCTCGGGCAAGGTATTGAACAGCCAATTTTCCAATGCTTTTCAGTTGTGAAGAAGTGTCACACTGGGCTTGAAATGCTAACGCCGTTTCTCTCTCTCTGCAGATGCTGACAGATCTTTGGAGTTTCTCCAGACATGAATAGGCACAGAACAAATTTTCACAAACAACTAACTATGGATACTGGTAATAAAAATACCAAACTTGCTTTAGAAACTGGGAGCTTTGTAGAGGGTCACTGGACCTAAAAGTTAAACACTGCATTCATTGCAGAAGATGCTGAAACATCTACAGCAATTTCTGTTTTTGGACAATTTCCAAAGAAGGATGTCAAAGATGCTCAAACATCCTGTCCAACATGGAGCGCCGTACACTGGGAACTGAACAATAGCGCATGGTGCACAAGTTCCTTGATTCTGAAACTACATAAGTCTGGCATCACTGAGACTACAGAGCTTTTAATCATGGTCAGGGAGACTAACAGAGGAAAACACATTCACTTCAAATACAGAAGTTGACATTGTGGAAAAGAAACGATTTAGATAATTACTTTAAATGGATTGAGTTAAAGTAACAAATTAGAGGCGTGACATCAGAGTGAGGCCCTCAGCAGAATACGATTATGAAAATGCAAGTGTTACTGCATCAGAAACCAGGTTAGGTACAGAATACAAGTCTGATGGGTGAATGGTCTCGGTTTGAACTGGGGGAGAGTCAGTAGAATTGAATTGTAGATATTGTAACTCACTCTGGGTTATCATTTGGTGCTGTAGATCATAGCAGCAGCAGAAACAGAATTGTATTCAACGACAATCTGTAACAGTTTCCCGACGATAATTCATCAGTCTAACATTACCATCAAGCCGATCCATGGTTCAGTAATGAGTGTGGGTGAACATGCCAGGATCGGAATCACGTGGACCTAAACCTGTTAACAACCCATTAAAGCTACCACACTTAACTGGTTACATTCCGACCAGCAGAACTAATGTCTGATGGAGAGGGGAAATGATCCCAAGACTAACAGATTAGATTTAAGCTCTGTTATCCTGCCAAATCCAAACTTAAATGTCGATGGACTATTAAACAATTTTCTGGAGGAGAGGACTCCACAAATATCCTCATCTGAAATATCGGAACAAGTCTGTATGTCAGTGAAAAAAGTCAAGTACGTAGTGTCTGCACTATCCTCAGCCAGACATGATGAGTGGATGATCCACCTCAAACTCATCATGTTTCCCATAGAATCACAGATGCGAGTCTTCAAGCAATTCGATTTGCTGTACTGTCATGAGGAAACAGCTGAACACAGTAGATACAACAAAGCAATGGGCCCTGACACCATTCCTGCAATAGGACTGAAGACTTGTGCTGCACAACAAGCCGTGTCCCTGGGGAAGCCGTTTCATTCCAGCTCCAACTCTGACATCTCCCTGGCAATGAGGAAAATTAGAGATGAAAATGTGTTGCTGGAAAAGCGCAGCAGGTCAGACAGCATCCAAGGAGCAGGAGAATCGATGTTTCGGGCCTGAGCCCTTCTTTGGGAATGAGGAAAGTGCGTCCAGCAGGCTAAGATAAAAGAGGAACATTACTCAACTATGTCCAGTCCCTGAGTAGGAGAATAATTACAATCTGACCAATTACCACCCCCTCAGTCCCATCACGATAGTCAAATTGGTGGGAATACTTTTTGATAGAGCTGTCAAACAGCACCGAAATAATCAGGTCAATGTGGTTTCCGATGCATTCCCATGTGGAGATGGTACTGTAGTAGAAATAGCATTGGATTACGAATCCGGACTAGTCCAATGCTCTGGCAGCTGGAGGAAGTTGAAAATAATTAATAAAATATCGAGACCTAAACTCTGGTGTCAGTGATAGTGATCTTGTGTCCAATGTTGATTGTAAACATCGATCTCCTTCACCAATATACTTTCAGGAAGTGAATCTCCATGCTTTCTTGGTCTGGCCTAAAAGTGACCCCAGACGCACAGAGTGTCTCTGAATCGGCCAAGTGAGATACTCAATTGTATCAAACTACTCTGATGTCTTAAAGGATAAAACTGGACAGAACATCTGGCATCAACCTCGTTATCAGAAAAGGGAATGGGAAACACAGTCCTGCTGACCCTGCATAGACATCCTTCCTAACATCTGAGAGCTTTCCCACAGACTGCACAGAAACATCGGGAGAGGAGGAGGTCATTCAGCACATTTAGCTTTCCCCATGCTAGTTCATGGCCGAACATCTCCTTAATGCAGTTTTCCCCACACAATGTTCATATCCCAAAATATGTTTAAACATTATGAAATATAGTGCCTTCGGCCCATCAATATATAGGGAGTTCTCTGATAACGCTTGTTTATTAAGTACGATTTGACTGCAATGCGGTTCGTGAACTTTTTTTTTATCAAGTGAATTATCATCCCTGCTTCAAATCTGTCACACACTGACAGAGTTTTATATATCTCACTGAGATCTCCACACATTTTCCTAAAGCCCATGGAATACAGGTGTGAAAGATATGATGTGTATTGAGAATAGCTGGATGCCAAATCCCGATCCTTGTTATATCCTCCAAGCCTTCCATTCAAAAACATGGTTTTATTCCAACTCACTGTTTCCTGCCAGCTCTCCCATTCTAAAACCATGACCATATATTAGCCCCAGTCCCACAGGATTCGAATTTGCACAAAAGGCTTGGGGCTTTATCAAAAATCTTTCTGAGATTCCAATCGTATTGCGTTGATACCTTCTCCATAATTTTGTTAACACCCACTTTCTCAAATCTGATTCCTATTTCATAAACCTCTATTGACTTTGTCTGTGCCCATTAATTTCAGTCCAATATTTTCTCTAAAACATTTTAGTTGCTAATTTCATTCTATTCCCTTTTTCTCAGCAGACTAAATTTCCCTAGAATTGGGAGGAAATGTTATTTTTGCTTTTTTTGTGAAGGCATAACTGAAGTACTTGCCCCATTAATCCGCTATTTCCCTGTCCTCAATTATCTGATGAAGAATGGAAGGAAGCTGCCCCTTCATCTCTTAATTTTGTCATTGACGTATTTTCAGAAGATATTACAAGTTCACTCATATACAGTTTGATAAGATATTCTTCAGAAATCCATCAATTCCTATCTTAAGCTACTGAATGATTGACCTTTCACAGCCATACAATCGCAGAAGCACAGACTCTGCACTGACAGAAATACAGCACGGTCTACATTAGCCCGACTTTCCAACACAAAACTCGTCGCTGTGAATCTTATGGCATTTCAAGTGCACAACCATGTATTTTTTAATGGTTTTGAGGTTACCGTAACAATTCCCCTCTCACGAAGTGCATCCCAGACCCCAACATACTTTGGGTGAAAAACAGTCCCCAAATTCTCACTAAGCCTCAAACCCTTCACTTAAAAAGTGTGTCCCTTTCACTAAAAGGGCCAACTGCTGTCTGTCCACCCCGTCCATGTCCCTCGCAATCTTATCCTCCTGATTCACGTCCCCCTTAGTCTTCTCTGCTCCAAACTAAACAACCCGAGCTTATCCTGCCTCTCTCCAAAGCTGATATGCTCCATCCAAGGAAACATCCTGGTGAATCGCCTCTACACCCTCTCCAGTGCAATCACATTCTTCCTGTAATGTAGCTCCCAGAACTACACACAGTATTCCATCATGGCTAACGAAAGTTCCGCATAGCTCTTATAATCTATGTTTCGATGTGTGAAGGCTGCGTTTACGCTCCCGTATGCTTTCTGAAATTGTGTGTTACCCTGTCCAGCCACAGTTAGGGATATGTGGAGAAGCACTCACTGAGCTTCCTCTTGTTCTGCCATTCATTTAGTCCTCCGCTGCCTGGTTCCTTCTTCCAAAGTGCATCACCTCATATTTATCAGGGTTACATTCCATCTGCCATTGATGTGACCATCTGACCATTTCATCTGTATCTTCCAGCAACGTAAAGCCTTCCTCCTCACTGCCAACTACCCGGCTAATCTTTGTATCAAACACAAACTTACTTATGGCACCCCCCACCCCTCGTCCATATTCACAGCTGCATCCTTTATGATAAGGTTTAAAATCAGGAAACACCAGCTTATAGTCAACAGGTTAATTTGGAGGCACGAACTTTCGAGGCGCTGCTTCTTCATCAGGTGGTTGTTCACTTTGATGAAGCACTTCGAAAGCTAGTGCCACCGAATAAACCTTTGGACTATAACCTGGTGTTATGCAATGTTTAGCTTTGACCACCCCAGTCCAACACCAACACCTCCGAATCATACATATTAAGAGACACAGCACTGATCCCCGTGGTACTCCTTTGGACACTAGCCTCCAATTGCACAAACAGCCTCCTACCACCACCGTCTGTCTCCTACCACTAAAGTTGATTTGGATGCGACTTGGAAAGTCACTAATGAGTCCTACCTGTTCCCTGGTTATTCTGTTCCGCTGGACACACTTGGAGAATATCTGGAGATTCTCACTAATCTTGCCTGCCGGTAGGTTTCCATGCCCCTGTGTTAATTAGTCCCCTCCAAGTGAAGAATTTCCACCATATTGCAGTCTTAACTGGCCTGTCCCAGATCCTGCCATAATTTGCCTTGGATGTGGAATAGACAGCGAGGGAAGCATTCTGTTAATTTCCAACTTGTCAGATGTTTTGTGAATTTTCTAAATTTCACCGTGACCCACCCCACACTTTTGAAACTCTAGAGAACACAGGCCGAGTTTCCTCATTAGGCAATCTCACCATCTGAGGGATTTATCTGGAGAATTTCCACTGCACTTCCTCTGTGGTCAGTATATTCTTTCTGAGATTCGGTCACAAAAACTGTACGCAATACTCAAGCTACGGTCCCATCAACACACTGAGAAACTGCTTCAACATGTCTTTATATCAATGTTCTGATTCTCTTAAATGAAGTTGATGCAAACTTTAAATTTCCACTTAGGTATATTCCACCAAATAACCTTTACATTGATTGCATTTACGAATTCACTAAGATCTTTTAGAAACCCTTCCGAAAATCCAATATATGCCACTTCTGCTGCTTCCCTTTTATCTATGCTGTAAGAAACAACTTCAAACAATTCCAAAGTTTATCAAGTATGATTTCTCTAACAGAAATGCATGCTGATTCTCTCCATTGTTGCTGATAATTTCTAAATAGCAAAAATATCATCCTGTGTAATAGATTCCAAAAGTTTCACTACAAATGTCAAGTTAATTGGTCTGCTGTTCTTCACACTATGTATGTTACCCTTTGTAGCTGTTTGGATTCCTTCCATTCAGCTATAGTGCTTGAGTCACGTTTATCCACAATAGTTTCCAGACTCTGCAGAATGTACAGGAAAATAAAACACAGTCATCGACAGTGCAATTAATACTACTATTGGTGATTTATTTCTGATGTTTTGATAGGACGTACATCTGTTTCATCAGACTTAGCAATGTTCAATCCTGCTCCATTGTTCAAGCACTACCTTGTTACTGATATGAATTGACTTTATGTCTTTAGCTCCAGGAGTCCGATATGATCACTTGGTATTACTAGGAGATTTTCTGGAAGACATGAAGACAGATGCAAAGTGACTGGTTGTTTTCTTGGCCATTTCCCTGTTCTCCAAAATGACCTCTCCTCTCCCGATTACAAATTTTCACGTTTGGTCGTGCTTTTATTTTGTTTCCTTTGAAATATAGATCGTAGATTGATGCAGTCTTTGTATTCCTGTTCGTTAGCAGGTATGTTCTCTTTTTGATTTCCTTTTCAGTTTCATGGCCTTTTCGCATCGTTAATTTCTGAGAGTTCTCAGGTTTCCACAACAGTTGGAATTCTTCTGAAGTTTCTTCCTATGATTAACATATTTTCTAATTTGTTATGTTCACCATCATTGAGTCACTTTCTCACTCTTTGGTGTTTGTACTTGAAATAAATAGACGTATGAACATAGAACATAGAACATAGAAAAATACAGCGCAGTACAGGCCCTTCGGCCCTCGATGTTGCGCCGACCAAATCCTACCTAACCTACACTAGCCCAATAACTTCCAAATGCCTATCCAATGCCCGCTTAAATGACCATAAAGAGGGAGAGATCACCACTGCTACTGGCAGGGCATTCCATGAACTCACAACCGCTGCGTAAAGAATCTACCCCTAACATCAGTCCTATACCTACCACCCCTTAATGTAAAGCTGTGTCCCCTAGTAACAGCTGACTCCATTAGCGGAAAAAGGTTCTCAGTGTCTACCCTATCTAAACCCCTCATCATCTTATAAACCTCTATCAAATCTCCCCTAAACCTTCTTTTCTCCAATGAGAACAGCCCCAAGTCCCTCAGCCTTTCCTCATAAGATCTTCCTACTATGCCAGGCAACATCCTGGTAAACCTCCTCTGCACTCGTTCCAATGCCTCCACATCCTTCCTATAGTATGGCGACCAAAACTGCACACAATACTCCAGATGAGGCCGCACCATTGTCTTATACAACTGCAACATGACCTCAGGACTCCGGAACTCAATTCCTCTACCAATAAAGCCCAGTACACCATATGCCTTCCTCACAGCACTATTTACCTGGGTGGCAACTTTCAGAGATATGTGTACATGGACACCAAGATCCCTCTGCTCATCCACACTACCAAGTAGCCTACCATTAGCCCAGTAATCCATCTTCTTGTTACTCCTAACAAAGTGAATCACTTCACACTTAGCTACATTGAATTCCATCTGCCACCTTTCTGCCTAGCTCTGCAACCTATCTATATCCCGCTGTAACCTGCCACATCCTTCTTCACTGTCCACAACTCCACCGACCTTTGTGTCATCCGCAAACTTGCTCACCCAGCTTTCAAGCCCCTCCTCTAGATCATTTATAAAGATGGCAAACATTGGTATGTTCCAGACTTTGCATTATTTCTAAAAAAACTCCTGGTCCTGAACAGTTATATTCAGGAACACCACAGGAGGATAGCAGGGGATAGAGAAGAAATTGCAGGAGCACTGCTTGGCTCTTTTCTATCATCGCAGGCCAACGAGTAAGGTCCTGGACGACTGGAGCGTAGCGAATGCTGAGCCTGTATTCAAGAAATGCTGCAAAGATAAACCTGGGAACTCCAAGACCAGTCATCCTAAAAGCTAGTGGGTAGGTTATTTTAGAATTGAATATACATGCATTTGGAAAGACAGGGTGTGGTTCGGAGTAAGATTAGAATGATGCTGGAAAAGCCGAGCAGGTCAGGCAGCATCCGAGGAGCAGGAAAATTGATGTTTCGGGCAAAAGCTCTTCATCAAATTCGGCACGGGAGTTTGTGCAAGGGAGATCATGACTCACAATTTTGTTGGAGTTCTTTGGTAAAGTGACCAGCAACATTTAGGAGGTCAGGGTGGTATATGTAGTCTAGATGGATTCCAATCAAGCCTTCCATAAGGTTTCACCTGGTACGCCGCTCTGGAAGGTTCGATCACATGGAATTGAAGGGGAGCTGGCAATTTAGCTACAACATTGCCTTGATGGTCGGAAGGAGAGATTAATAATGAAAACATGCTGGTCAGACTGGAGGCCTGTGAATAGTGAAATGCCTCAGGGGATGATGCTGGGACCACTACATATTACATATATCTATAATTTACAAGAAAATGTACAGGCATGATTTGTAAGTTTGAAGATGGCACTAAAACAAGCGGCATCATGGAGAGTGAGGAAGGTTATCAGAAATTTCAGAAATTACAGCAGTATCTTGATCAGCTGGAGAAGTGGCTGAGAAATGGCAAATGGATTTTAATATTGATCAGTGCAAGTTCTTGCATTTTAGAAAGTCAAATCATGGTTGGAGTTTCATGGTGAATGGTTGGGTCCTAACGGGTGTAATGGGTCAGACGGATCTTGGAATTCAGGTGCATGGTTCTCTGAAAGTTGATTCCGAGGTAGACAGTGAATTGAGCTTTTGGCACACTGGCCTTAATCGGTTTATATCACTGAGCATTGAAATTTGGGAGTTATGTTGCAGTTATACAGGATGCTGGTGAGGCCATATTGGCAGTGTTATGTTCAGTTTTGTTAACTTTGCTATAGGAAGGATGTTATTAAACTGGAAAGAGTGCAGAAAAAATTACAAGCATGTTGCCAAGGTCTTAATAGTGTGAGTTATAGAAAGAGGTTGGACAAGCTAGGACTTTTTACTTTTGTGTGCATGAGACTGAGGGGGGAATCATATTGAGGTTTATAAGATCATGTCAGGCATGGATAGAGTGAATGCACACAATCTTTTTTTCCTAGAGTTTGGTAATCACAGACTAGAGGGCATCAGTGTAAGGTCAGAGGGGGCAGAATAAAAGGGAACATGTGGAACAACTTTTTAACACAGGGGCTGTTATGCATATGGAATGAGAAGTGGTTGAGGTGGATACGTTAACAAGATTTAAAAGGTATTTGAACAAATACATGGATAGGAAAGGATTAGAAGGGTACGGGGCAATGGCAGGGAAATGGGGTTAGCATGGATGGATACTTGGGTCGGAATGGATCAGTTTGGGATGATGGGCCTGTCTCCGTGCTGTCGTACTCTATGGCTCTAACAACCATTGCTTGTCTCCCACTGAATGTTATATTGTACTTTCCAAATTCACTGAAGATGTCTTGACACTCTAGCCTTCAGTCTTCCATGATGTTTGACTAGAATATTTAAGCATCCTATATTGTATACAGACACCTTGTAAAATGCATCTTATAAATGCCATTATCCCTTAAAAGCTGCTTCAGACCAAGGTTAATAATTCATCATTCTGGCCATACAACATCAAATCCAAAATAACCTGCTCTCTACTTTGCTTCACAACATACTCTTCAACCCACCTCATATACACTTGCAGAACTTGTTTTTCACTTCTTCAGCTGTCATAGTTAACGCAGCTTAGATACAACTTGAGACCATTCAATAAGACTGCGGTATCCACAAAACTTGCTTATCTAATTTCCAGAGCACGTGATGCTCAGATTTTCTGCTACCGTTTTGGTTTCAATATATAACACACCAATATTAGCTTCTCCTTGCTGTCTGTAAACTCTACCTAAACTGATTCTCTGGAAGCTGAGGGACAGGTCTGTGTCGTTATTAGTGACTGTCTTGGACAAGACATTCAGGGATGCTCACGTCGACGCTGAGATGATCTGAAGAAATGTCCCACAATACTGGACAAGCAACAATATCTTCCTCGCTCTGTTAGGATAAGAGTTACCATATACTCTCTGCTCCCTCACACTCACTGTATATCTGTTATAGCACCTAACACCGAACAAGGTTCATGCTCTGTCTCCAAATAAGGCTCAAGCACTCCCACTCTCACTCTTGAATTCAGCAACTAATCATACTATATGGATTCAAAACTGTCGACTGACTCATTCCAGACACCTCACAACTCCCCCCACCTACACCAGCACATACAGCCGTGTCACCCATTCCCAGTCCCACTCCATCCCTTTCTCCCATTCGAGGAGAAACAGCCTGAATAGGATAGAAAGGGCCAAGCCGCTTAGTGGAGTGCCCAATATCTGTTACCTCACTCCACTCCCCCCACTCCATGTAGGGAGAACTCCTGAAGAGCTGGAGCGGACCTGAACGCCTCGTGTGGAGAATCTGAAACATCCATGTCCTACTGACCAGGTAAGGATCAATGTTCAGTGAAAGACGATTCTCAAACTAAACCCACTGGCAGTTCCAACAACAGTCCTTATACTTCCAAAAAAAACACACACGCAGATACCTCCCTGCACAGAGAAGCAGACACAGAAATACATAGGTGAACACACACAATACTTACCAGGAGATAGTATACATACACTTAAAAACACACAAATACATATGCAGTCACATACAAGTGGACATAAATACAGATGGAAACACTGGCTGAAACACAGACAGACTGATGTAGACACGCAAACTCACAGATAATAAGCACATGGATACACACACACACACACACACACACACACACACAAACAAACAGAGGCACACACACGCACAAATACTCACTCACATACAGATACACAGAGGCACAGACACTAGTGTCATTAAGACAATTGATTTGTAAGGGGATCAAGGATTCTAAGTAGAAAGCAGAAGAATGTGGTTGAGGAACATATAAGAAATTATTGAACGGACGTTCCGAATCAATAAACTGAATGGCCTCAATCTGATCATTTCCTTAATGCTCCTGCGGTATTATGCTATCAGGTCTTCTCTTCCTGAGACAGCAGCAGAGGCTGGGTGCGATATATATTTGAATGGAAAGGGTCAGTGGGAATGTGGGATAGGATTGGATTCCGGAATGGATTATGTTCCAAATTATTCCTAATTATTCTCTCCTTATGTCTGAAAAGTGGTGTTGATTTGATGTTCAATTAACACAGTTTGAAAATAACAATCCCACAATGAAATAAGGACGTCCCTTTTCCGTTAGTGTTGTGTTACCTGTGTTGTCCTCATCCCCAGGGAGGAGTGAAGACTCGGTTATTAAAGATATTCAAGGCTGAGCTCGACTGATCTTTACTGGACAGAAGGGTCAGTGTTTATTGGGAACACACAGGAAATGGATGATCAGACACACTCAGATCAGCCATGAGCATTCTGAATGGAGAAGCCAAAGGGCAAACTTCTGCCCCTATCCCATGTATTGTTACCTCAATCCACTTCTCGATGCTGTTACAGGGTTGGGGACCACTCTATTCTGTCAGACAGTATCGTTACAATGACACAGGAGGGGTCCATTCCGCCCCTCTAAGGAATTACACAGGATTATAGAATTAATTCAGCTCATTCACTACACTACACAGTCCAGGAGGAGACCATTCAACCCACCTGAGTTGCTACACAGAAATAGGGAAGCTGCCCCTACAGGAAATAGGAAGTAGAGATAAATGTTTATTTTCAAGCTGCAAAGCTTTAACTGATGGAGTGTCTCAGGGATCACTGTGGGGTCATCAATGATCAACAATCTGTATCAAAGATCTGGAGGAAGGGGAGGGAATGGCTTGGAGCTCAATTAGCTCATACACCAAGATGGTCATTCAATGTGTCGTCAAATGGAGTTAGTCAGTCTGCAATGTGAGACAGGCAGGGAAGGTGAGTGAGCAAACCTTCAGCAGAAGGAACACACGGTAAGTTGTCTATTTGGCATGAAGGTTGAAACAATGGTAAACAATTTAAATGGAGAGAGATTGCCGAACTCTGCGATACAGGAGGTTTCCATGTTCTTGCGACATGAATCATATGAAGTCAGATGCAGCAAGTGATTTGGAAGGTAAGTGGAATGATGCTGTTTTTGGCAAAAGGTATCAAGTTTAATTACAGGAATGTTTTACTGCATCTGGACAGGGCATTGCTGAGACCACACCTGATGTACTGTGTGCAGGATTGATCCCCTAACACTAAAATAAAAATATATAATTATTTTCGAAGATTTTCAAAGAGGTTTCCCTTTACACATTCCTGGAATGCCTTTTGCTATGGGGGATTATCAGTTTTGATCATAGCTGAGAAATAGTATTGAACCATCCATGACTTTCTGGAAAGTGTATCAGCTGGATGCATATTATCTCCTGTCAGGGAGACTAAAGCTAGAGAACAAACTTTAAGAAAAAGATGCATTGATATTAACACACAGACTATGAAGACACCTACCAATATTTACAAATTACACAGACACATGTAAGCATGTCAGCAAATTATAAAGTGGGGACATTTTTTGCGATTGGAAGGAATTGTGTACAACAAGAGCAATGACGCACCTGCATATAATCCATAATCAGGTTTTCCAGAGACTGCTCCAGGAGATCGCACATGGTCCAGTTTGGTGTTCAGTGACAAAATTGTATGTTCCAACACAGAGAGGGAGAAAAATGTTCCCTATCTGAGAAGGAGCAGCTGATTGACCCTTCTCTCTTACTTTGTTCCACCAGATATCAAAGTGTGAGACAATAAAATTCTTGCGTCATCTTTACCACTTGTGAAGGATTCCTGGTGAGGATTTCTTGAAATCTCTCCACTGCCAGAAATGAAGGGAATTCAGCCAAATTCCACTGTTCCAGAAAGAAATCCCACGACCAGTAGCTTTTGTGAGCAGAATAACTTCAAAGGTAGAATAACATTGTGGGGCAGTCCATCATTTTACCATTTGTTATGAGTTTAACTTTCTGTGCCTCACATTTTTCAAGAATATGGCCTACTCTGAGACCTAAATCATTGGCCACCTCACTAAACTGATTGCATTTAAGATGGGTGTAATCAGTGGAGGAGTTGGACTGGAAAAGAACATAGTGACCCTTCAACATTTGTTGGAACACAAATGAGAATTTCAAAAAGGGCTGTTCAAAAGGAAATTCCCTTCCCCAGAGGATTGTGGTGCCTGGATGTTTGCATTTATTCAAATTTGTTTTGGTATGTCGTAAAATGGTATACGGACAGAAATGCGCTGCTTTGAGCAAAAGCACATGAAGCGGTGACAAAGTATTTAATAGCCCACTCCTGCTGCTCAGTCCTGTGTTGCTATGATCTATTCAACCCCTCACATCTCCTGCAAGGAACAGATGGAGGCTACTTGCTCCAAATACCTGGTCAACAGTAATACAGAATCTCATTCAGTCCCTCAAGACTGTCACACATGGTTTAGTGTTGGTTGGAAAATGTTATTTGTTTCCACAGATGCTTCTGGTCTCTTTATAGAGTATTTCCTCTCCGCAACTTGTGGTTCATTTGTTGGTGATAGCATAGACCCAGATTCACCGTGAATACAGTCCCCATACTTCAACCAGAGATAACTCACAAAATACTTTACCCTCTCTGTTTGCAACATTCAATAAAAGAACTTTCAGGAACATTACAGCCATTAACTTTGCAATTACTGATTATGAGGACAAAAGGAACAACATCAGGTAATTTGGATGATCAAGCCATTGCATAACATCATGGCTGATCTACTGTTGACAGTAACTCCTCTTTAATGCCCAATTCTTCACCCCTTAGCTCTCTGACAGGTCAAAAATCCATCTATGTCTTCCTTAAATGCTTTCAGAGATAAAGCTCCCCTAACTCTCTCGCCCAGATAATTCCTGACAGGGATTACCTTCGGTGAGAGGAAAGCCCTCCCTTTTCATACACCAACACCTGTTGATATGGACAAGAGGCGAACACTGGGGCTCAGGAAAGAGCGAATGGCTTTGATACCACGGCAGTATTTGTCTGAGGATGGCATCGGGACCACCTACTTATTTGATCTGAATGTGGATCAGGTGTAACCTTTCCACTGGCCGGGGTCTTTCAGAGCACAAATAAAGAGGTTTGGGGTCAGTTGCCAACAATCTTCTCAGTCCCAGGACATCTTTGCAGGAGATCCTCGGGTTAGCCCCCTCAGCACAAACATCTTCAGCTGCTCCATCAATGTATTTTCCCATCATAAGATCTGAAGCAGTTATGATGACTGAAGATCACAGAATGTTCAGAACATTTTGTCCCCCATCAGCTCCTGAATCCTCTGTGTCCATGAGCAGCAAGACCCGGACAGCATTCCGGTTTGTGCTGTTATAGTGTCGGTAACATTTATGTAACAGTACGGCCAGACACTGCACCTTTCCACAGTTATAAGAGGAGCTCATTCAGCATCTCCAGCTGGTTGCACACGGGTATGAGCTAGCATTCAGGAACAGGAAGAGTGACACCACATTCAATACTTCTGCCTGTTAGACAGGAAGGAAAGTGGTCTGTTCAGTGCTTCGAGATGTTAAACAGGAACAGGCAGAGCCCAATCAGACCCTTAACCCTGTTCCATGGGACCAGGAGGTGTCTATTCATCCCTACGAGGCAGTTATACGGAACATGAGGGGGTCATTGATGTTCCAACATGACAAGCCAATGAAAACGAGACTGCACTGATAGAGGACTCCATGATGTTAATCATGGTTCCATTGTTTGTTGAACGTGTGTTTCTTTAACATAGTTTGCTGGCAGTGAGGAGGGAAGACAAATGATTTGTGCTAAGTCTCAAGGAGGCATCTTCCATCGCCGAGAAGACACACCCATGTTCTCCATGGAGATCAGAATCTGGTGGGAATAGTTAACTGTTTTAGCATGAAGGTATTGTGGCTGCTGTAGGGATTGTGGATAACGAGACTTTTAGTGCAGGACCATAGACCAAATCCACTGTATTAATGTGGGGAGAGTTTATTCAAAGACTGGCCCGCTGTCTTTCTCATGCGACATGGGGATTGGGTGTGGAGTGAGGGGAATATTCTCAGAGCCTCTTAAACTATCGACAATCATGTAACCCGAGTAAAAAAGAAGCCATGGAATATTTCACCGTATCAGTGTCCGTTTAGAACATCGTGAGTGACTGTCCCTCCCCCTCAAATTTCAATGCAATCACCTCTCATTCTGTCACAACGCCAGAGATTAATCTTCACTGTCTCCTCATGGTACCATAATCCCAGGGATTAGTCTGGAGAAGCTCCATTGCACTCTCTCTGTGGCAAGGCGATCATTCCTTATGAAGGAGAGAAAGTCTGTCCACAGTGTCACAAATACTGCCTCAACAACACTCTCAGCGATGATCACAATAACTCTTTTTCCTCTTAGACATCTCCGTTTCTTTCCTGTGGCATAAAAAAAGATTTTCCTTCTCTCTATAATGCTGGAAAGAGGTAACACTTTTATAACAAAGGTACTGTTGCTGCTGTCGGGATTATGGATAACATGGCGTTCATGGCAGGATCACGCACCAATTGAACTGTATTAACGTTGGGAGAATTTATTCAAAAGCCTGAAACCACCCCCCCCCCCCACCCCTCTCTCTCTCCTCTCTTTCTCTCTCTGTCTCAGTTGAAATAGGGAGTGGGGGTGGTTGGGTCGAACGTTCTCAGAGGCTCTTAAAATATCGAAATCATGTAATCTGAGTGAAAAAAAACAATGGAACTTATCACTGTATCAGTGTCTGTTTAGAACATCATGGGTGATTGTCCATCCCCCTTAAGGTTCAATGCAACCACCTCTTATTCTCTCACTGAGTTTCACTCACTGTTCATGGTGTCATCATCCCAGGGATTAGTCTGGTGAAACTTTAGATAAAGACTATCCACAGTACCCAAAATACTGTCTCAACAACACTCTCAGGGATTGTCAAAAACATCTTTTCTCTCATTTAGACATCGCCATTTATTTCATGTGCCACAAAAAGCCATTCCTTCTCCATGCACAACGACTGACATGGAATTTATAAATGCCTTAGATCTGTACTGCAGCATCAATAAAGCCAGCACCAGAGATTCCTATGGAGATGTGCATCACTCTCGGGGAGAATTTCAATGAGATTGAATACACCTAAAATAGGGGATGATCATGTACCTGACAGGAAATGAAATGTAGCAATACAGAAAACAGGCAGAGAAAGGGAGCTATCTTTACCTTTATTCTTCTCTCACAGGATGTATGAAGCCCTGGTAAGGTCAGCATGTTATGCAGATCTTGAACTGAGTGGCTGGTTCAACTGTTCCACAGTACTGGAAAGAGTAAAACGCATAGCTTTGGGTTTGTAGTGTCACAACACAGGATAAATCTTCCTGTTTAATTAAAACCAGCAACAGAGAAAAGATTTATCCCATGCAGTAATCTGTGATAATTCTAGAGTCCAAATTTATTTAAAGTAAAATATAACAACTTTATTTCTTAAAGTATAACAGAGAATAATAAACGAACGACTATTTACAACTTCTTCCTCTAACCTGTCTTTGATCATTCCCCTCCACAATACTAGGTCGACAAGACTCCTAATTAAGATATACAAAACAAAACTGCTTATCTCAAAACCAGGAAGCTTTTGGTTCTTCTCCATTTTCCTGTCTTCTTTTCTTCTTGGGGACTCTGCTTCACCAGTTAAAGGTACTTATAGGAAAGCTATGTTACAGGCAGTCTTTGTATGCTGGTAGCTTGGCCGTTCTTCTCTCAATTTTTCAATTTTCCATGGTCTTGTACCACCAAACTATTGGATGGTATCATTGGCTGTTAAGATTGTCAATATAATAAATTAAAACTTGGTTGGAGGTGGATATTTTGGAGTATAATTGAAAATGTTTTGCTGAATTTGTTTCGAGACAATGAGCTAATCGGGTTGTTCGACCAAACGTTACATTATATGTATTTTTCAGAACTCTTGATGCTGTCAGGTCGTTATTGTTGGCTTTTAATTCTCTAAAAGGTACAGTACACCCACGTGTTCATCACAGAAGTCGCACGGAAACCTGAGGAGGGAATCATGACACATTGACTTCCTTAAAGGTCTTGAGGCAAGCAGATTGGTTTTTATAACAAACGATAATGGTTGCATTTAAACTCCCCAATTTCCTGCATGAGATATCAACAGACCATTATTCTGTGGCTCTAGATTATGAGTCAATGGCTTGACCACTATAAACTGTTTTCCCTGATGTGCAGAGAACAAGTTAAACATTCTCAACAGCAATTATTTAGTGACGGACATGGTTACTAGGAACGTGAAACTGTTGCATCCAGATTGAACAAAGGCACAAATGGTTTATTCAGATATTGCACTGAGACTGAGGACGAGACTGGGATATCATGACGGTGGTATTGGACAGGATTGGTGAGTGGGGAGGACATGGAGATATAAACCTTTGAAGGACAAAATGGATTATGGAGTTTGAGAAGAGTCTGGTTCCTTCTCGCATATCACTGAGTAATTTATAAATAGTAGTTTGATTGTTATAATATATAAGGAAATGAATTTTTGTTTGGAACTGAAGATATTGACTTGCACTTTCCAAAATGTACATATCAAAAGCCGAAATTCAGTTCAACCCAGTTTAGTAGACAAATAAAATGACTTACCAGGAACACCAACTATCGCGAGAATGGGATAGTAACCACCTTGAATAATCCAAAGCATATCCTGGATCCGATATGCTAATGATATCCAAGGCTGAGAAAGCCAGTAAAGACCCTGGGATAAACTCTTGTCCATCGTTTGAACATTCCAGTCTAATATTCTCAGATTCGGATCCATTGTTGGAACATTCTTAGACATTGTCCTCAGATTATGAACTATTATTGTAAAGTTCTGTCTAATGTTCTCAGATTCTGATTTCTCCTCTCCCTCTCTCTCGAGTTGTTGATCCCTGTTAGTGCTGTCATTGATGCTCCTACTCACACTATGGGATAGCACATTGAACAGAGCCCATTTATCTTTCAACGATGGAAACTCTCCACTGGGATAATTAGGATCCACGGAGATTTATGTTAATCACAGTCACTGAACAAATAATTCAATTTAACCACTTTGAGTTCAATATTGATTTTATTAAAATTCAAAACAACGTTTAAAATTTACTCATTTAGCTTGGGATATGTGGGGGTGGCGGAGAGAAGGAATATTGGAGATGGTAGATTGATTGCGTGTAATCATTCAATCTGCCTTGGATATGGGAGTAATGTCAAAGGATTGTCAGAATATAAACAAGTTTCTCCGTTTATAAATGGAATCTTACAATCTGTAACTACTGATCAGTGATTATAATGTCAGTAAAATATGGAGAGAATTTTCTAGTCCATAATCTGACAGGCAAATGTGCCTTCAACAACATGAGGTATAAGAGACAAATGGCATCGAGGTGTTACCAGAGAATATGATATGACACACAATTCAGATGGTTAGTCGAGGATCAGAGAGGGCATGTGAGTGTCATGCTGTTAATGTTGTCGATGTCAATCAACTGTGATTAAGTACCATGCATTGGTTTTCAATTTCAGTGTGATTATGTTATTGGGGTCACGGCTGCAGAGACTGGAGGGAGGGAACATGATATTTCCCAGTCATCAGTTTTGGGATGTTACTCGTTAGAAATCATAAGAAAATCAAATTCCAGGATACATCTCCAATGAGGAGTGAGGAGATCCAATATTAACCATACGACCAGAATACATTGGAGCAGAAATTTGGCCATTCAGCTCATTGAGCCTGCTCCGCCATTCAATGATGGCTGTTAAGCTTCTCAACACCATTCTTCCATTTTCTATCTGTAACCCTTCATCCCATTTACAATCAAGAACCTATCTGTCTTGCTCTTATATATACTCAATGACCTGGCCTCGACAGCCTTCTGTGGTAGTGCATACCCTAGATTCACCACTCTCTGGCTGAAGAGGATCATCTTAATCTGTGTTTGAAAAGGTCTTCTCTTCACTCTGTCCCCTCGGGTCCTAGTCTCCCCTCCATTGCAAATATCTTCCCCAAATCCACTCTGTTCATGTCATTCAATATTCTATAAGTTTCAATTAGAACTCCTATCATTCTTCTGAACTCTCTCAAATATAGACTCAGAACCCTCCGATGTTCTTCATATGTTCAGTTTTTCATGCCTGGGACCACTTTTGTGAATCTTATCGGAAAATGCTCCAGGGCTAGTACATCCTTCCTGAGATATGGGACCCAAAACTGTGCTCAATAATCCAACTGCAGCCTGACCAAAACCTTATAAAGCCTCAGAAGTACATCCCTACATTTATATTCAAGCCTTCTTGAGATAAATGGAATCATTTTATTTGCCGTCCCAACTGCTGATAACAAGCAGGTTTACCTTTCAAGATCCTTGGACTACCACCCGACCCCAGCCCCACCCCCGAGTCTTCTGAACTAGCTCGCCATTTAGAAAATGTTCCATGCCATTATTTTTCCTGGCTAACTGCATGACCTAACACTTGCCCACTTTATACTCCACCTGCCACTTCTTTGCTCACTCCTCTAACAGGAGAAAGTGAGGACCACAGATGCTGGAGATCAGAGTCAAAAAGTGTGGTGCTAGAAAAGCACAGCCTGTCAGACGGACTCTGAGGAGCACGATATTCGACATTTCAGACATAAAACCTTTATCGGGAATGAAGTGGGTGGGCGGAAAGGGGTTGAGAGATGAATGGGAGGGGTGGGAGGAAGGTAGCTTGGAAGGCGATGGCTAAATGGAGGTGAGTGATGAGAGTGGAAGGTGGAGTGGATAGATGGGAAGGAAGATAGATAGGTAGGACAGTTCAACAGGCGGTGCTCAGTTGGAGGGTTAGATCTGGGATAAGGTGGAGGGAGAGGAGATGAGGAAACTGGTGACATTGCGCTGGATACCATGTGGTTGAAGGGTTCCAAGGTGGAAGACGACGCGCTCTTCCTCCAGACGAATCATGGTGAGAATGTGGCATTGGAGGAAGCCAAGAACTTGCACGTCCTTTGAGGTGTGGTGGGAGAGGCGAAGTATTCAGCCACAGAGAAATGGGGTTGTTGGGTATGTGACGGAGAGTGTTCCCTGAAGCGTTCTGCAAGTTGACGTCCTGTATCCCCAGTGTAGAGGAGACCAGGAGCAATGGACAGAGTAGATGAGGTGTTTGGATGCACAGGATCTTCTCTGCCTGATGTGGAAGAATCGTTTTGGGCCTTGGATTGAGGTGAGGAGGAAGTTGTTGGCACAGGTTTCATACCTCTTGCAATGGCAAGGGAAGGTGCTGGGAGTGGAAGGTGGCTTGTTGGGGTGTGGGAGGGGGACGCGTGAATTAACGAGGGAGTCGTGAAGGAAATGGTCTCAGTAGAATGCTGATACGGTTGGGGAGGGAAGTATATCTCTGGTGGTGTGGTCTTACTGTTGGTGGCAAAAATGGCGGAGGATGATGCGTTGTATCTTGAGGTTGGTGGTCTGGAAGCCGAGCATCAGAAGGGTTGCTAGAGGGTGCTACTGCACCCTCCTGCAGCCAAACCATCTCTTCGATGCTACCTATCCCTCTATTCCATCTTTGCACTGTTTGAAAACTTAGTCAGAATGCACTCAGTTCCTTCATGTAGACCATTAATGCACAAAGCGAATTTTGTGGTCCCAACACTGAGTCTTGAGGAATACCAGTTGTCACTGGATGCCATCCTGAGAAGGACACTTTTATCTCCACTTTCTGCTTTCTGTCAGACAGCCATGCATCTATCCAAGCTAGCACCTTGCTTGTAACACCAGGGGCACTAATCTTTTTCAATAGCCTCCTGCGTGCCACCTTATCAAAGGATTTTATAGAAGCAGGTGGATAACATCTACTGGTTCTCTTTGGTCAAATCTGATCGTTACTCCCTCAAAGTATTCCAGTTGGGCATGACCTCCCATTGATGAAACAATGCTGACTTTGGACTATTTTGCTAAATTCAAGTATTCAGAAATCCCATCCTTCACGATGGATTCCAGGATGTCACCCACAAACAAGGTTAGGCTAATCAGTCTGTAATTTTCCATCTTCTGCCTAACTCCCTTATGAAATGGTGTGTCACGTTAGCAATTTTCCAGCCATTCCTGATTTTAGTTATTCCTGAAAGATTACCACTTTCGCTTTCACTACCTATTCAGCTATCTCCCTTACAATGCTGGGTGTAGTCCAGATGGTTCGGGTGATTTATCTAAATTCAGGCCGTTCTGTTTTCTAGCATGTTCTCCATGGTGATGACCACCATACCAGCTCTGCCCTCTCACTCTCTTCAATTTTTGGGAAATTACTCGTTTCTTCCACCATGAACATTGATGCAAAGTTCCTCATTCATTTCTTTGTTTTCCACTACTGTCTCTCCAGCATCATTTTCAAGTGGTCCATATTCACTTTTGCCTCTTTTTTGCACTTTATATATCTAAAGATCCTCTTACAGTCTCCTTTGTATTACTGGTTAGCTTATCTCCATATCTAATCTTCTCTGTCCTTTTTTGCCCTCTGTTAGTCTTTGTAAGTTTCACAATTCTCTTGTTCCCCACTGCCCCTCACCACATTATACGCTTGCTCTTTTGCTTGTATGCAATCCCTGACTTCCGACGTCAGCCCTGACTTCCTCATCTTCCCTGTACCATGCCTCTATTCCTCGGCAAGAATCGCTGCTGTGTCTCCTGAATTAATCTTGGAATCTGCTGCCATTGCTGTTCCCCTGTTTTTTGTTGCTTGACCACTCCCCCAGTCAATTCTACCCAGCTTCTCCCTTATGCCCCTGTAGTTGCCTTTAGTCAGCTGAAATACTGTTCCCTCTGATTTTATCTTCTCTCTCCCAATTGCAGAATAAATTTAACCATGTTCTGATCATTTCTTCCGAAAGGTACCTTCACCCTAATCTCCATCACGAATCCTGCGTCATTAAATCCAGTATCATCTGTTCCCGAGTGGGCTCCACCAGAAGTTGATCCAAAAAGCCATCTCATAAACATTCCTAAAATTCCTTTTCTTGTGAACCATTACTAATCTAATGTTCCCAGTGCTCCTGCATACTGTAATCATCCATGATTACTGTACTTTGCCTTTTCTACACATATTTTCTATCTCCTGGTGTATCTCGTGCCCCAGCTCCTGACTACTCTTGGAGCCCTGTACAAGACTTCAACTGTGGTTGTCTTACCTTTGTGGTTCGTCAATTCTACCCACGCAGATTCTACACCGTCTGACCTTATTCCTTTCTTACTATTGATTTAACCTCATTTCTTACTAACAATGCAAATCCACTCCCTCTGCCCAACTGCCTATCTTTTCGATAGGATAAATATCCGTAAATATTCAGATCCCCTTGCAGCCACATCTCTGTGATGCCTCTCGCTTCTTACCAGCTGATTTAATTCTGCGCCACAAGCTGATTTACCTTATTCCTTATACAGCATGCATTCAGTTGTAACCTCTTCAGTCCTGCATTGGCCGTCCCTCTTCTCATTGTCATTCATTTGTGCAGTGCGCCTGAAGATTGATATGTTAAACATTTCCAGATGCTCTATCCTATTTGTGCCAGTGCTGGAGATTTTAATAACCTCTACTGAGTTCTGTACTTTTGCATCCTCTTTTAATTCGGCTTTTCTAATTAAACCTTATAACTGAACCCCCACCACACACACACACACACACACACACACACAAACACACACACACACACACACACACACACACACACACACACACACACACACACACACACACACACACCTAATCAGTTTAAAGCTCTGTCTGCAGCCCCGGTTACGATTCACTCGGACGTGGTCTCAGCACGGTTCAGATGACCACTGTGCCATCAGAGCAGGTCCTTTCTTCCTCAATAATAAAATGTGTTTATTCAACACAAAATACAAAGATAAAAAAGCATTTCTGTACATCCCAAAATATGAAAACTACAAAAAGACAATATTGTTAAAATATACTTACTATGTGGAGCAATATACATTGTTATGTGAATTACAAAACCATGGAAGTGGTGTACAAACTTTATCAATCATTATTTGACCCACAGCTGAGATCCTGATTTCCCATCTCCCAGTGATTCCCTTCACTGAGACTCCACCCTGCCTCTCACGCAGTGTCTACAGGGGCTACAAGTTCCTGTTGGCCCAGAATATATAAATTAATCCACCTTCTCCCTGGAACAAATCTATTGGTCTATTGGATTGTGTTAAGCTGTCAGCAACTCAGCTCTGGGGTGTTATTGGCGACAAATGATCTGGGATGACAGCCAGTATCAGCATGGTGCTCACAGACAGTCTGTGAGAGTTTCTAAGAAAAGTTTCTGTGTATTTCTCCTCATGCTATCTCCTGATCTAACTTCACATTCGTCTGACACCCCTTGCTCTCACTCACTCTGTCGCTCATGTTTTCACTCTGTTTATCTCACTTCACTGACTTTCTCTCTGTTTATTTCTCTCCCTCTCAGTCTAGCTCCAATCATTCCCTCTATTTCCAAGTTGTCAGGTTGGAGAGCTCATGGACACATGGTGGGCTGAATGGCCTCCTTCTGTGTTGTATTAATTCTGAAGTTCTCTGACCCACAGTAACAAGTTTTGGTGCCTGGAGAGACAAGCTGGTCCAGTGAAGGACACAATGGACAATTAACCATTATCTCATTCTATTTTCTGACATGCAGCGATATCGAAATATCTGTTCAAACAAGCAGATTCCTCATATTAAAATCAGCACACTTCAGACTGCCAGGCCACTGTGTTCACTACACTGTTGTGTTTTGTTGGTCTTAGCTGGACTGGGAATAGTCTCCAACTCCTCCTCAATCATTGTACCTGTGGACCTACTGCTGTGGTTCCACACACCCCTCCCCCACCGCCGCCACACATAGGTTTAAACCCTCGTAAAGGACGATAGCAAACCTGCCTGCCAGGAGGTTGCTGCCAGTTCAAGTCCATCCCGTCCATCTTGTTTATATCCTATCAACCGGGAATCCCAATGATCCACATATCGGAGAATGTTACCAGTTCAAGTGCATCCCGTCCTTCTTGTGTGTATCATACTGACCCGTGAATCCCAATAATCCATATTTCATAAATTGCTGTCAGTTCAGGTTCATCCCGTCCTTTTTGTGTATATCCTCCCGACTCAGGAATCCCAATGATCCACATATCGGAAGTGCTGCTTCCTCTGCCAGTTCTTTGATCGTGTAATTAGCTGTGTTACCTTACGATTCCGTACCTCATTCGCACGTCACATATTCTAATGTCTCCAGAATTCAAATATCCTTTCAGCACAACTCCAGCAAGGCCTTTTTTTAAACTGGATAGACTTGATAATAAAAACTTAAGTGTGACGTCAGGAAAGTGAGACCATGAATCAGTCCAATGACCACCGATCTGATATCTATCCCCGCCACCAAACCTGTTTGACAAGGCGTACATATGGACCATCTATTTGCAGATGGACGAGGATAAACAGAAGATTAGAAAACGTCAGAGCAGATGGATATGATTCCGCCTGTTTACTCAGCTTTGCTATTCAATTGGATTCCAGTTATTCTGTTCTTTTCAATGGCAGGGTCTTTACCCAGCATCCCCAGCGGGTCAGAAAGTTCCCAGTGTCGTTGTGTGCACAGTCCTGCGAAGGGAGTATCTAGTGCCAGGCAATGGGATGTGGGGAGTCCCAGGGATGGCATAAGTGACAGCTGCATGTAGTGAAGATGGACCATGGGAACTGAGACAGATGGAATGGGCATCCAGGGACACTTCACTAAGACAAGTGGCCGGGCAAGATTCCTAAAGACCCAGAGGAACCGGCGAACCACGACTGCTTTTACAAACACCTGTCACATTTGCTGCATTTCTCCATCGAACAAAAGCAAAAATGCTGCAGATGGTAGAAATCTGAAGCAAACACAGAGACGTACTGTGGAGAGAAAAAAAGAGTTAATGCTCCCAATGCAGACACGGGTGAATCTACAAAGTCCACACAGACAGGGTGCATAGATTAGAAATGAACCCATGTCCCTAGCACTGTGAGGCAGCATTACTGTGTCACCATGCTGGCCATTGCTGAATAATTGGAAATAGTATAGTTAAAAGCATAGATACTGTTCTCCGTAATCGGGATTAAGAGTCCTGAAGGTTGTGTTGCCTACATGGTGCTCGGGTTTGGGATATATCATCTGGGTTGCAGAACTTGGAGCGGGAGGGGAATGATCCAGTGGTCAGGGTCCGTGTCGGTACCAACGGCTGGACAAACAAATGACAATGAGAAGAGCGACGGGTAATACAGGACTGAACTATTATATCAGAAAGCATGCAGTATAAGGAATAAGGTAACTCATCCATAAATTGGCAGGTACGACATAGTGGGCATTACAGTGACATTGCTGCAAGAGGATCCGGATTGGGAACTGAATATTCAAGGATATTCATCCTGCCGAAAAGATAGGCAGGTGGGCAGAGAGATAGAGTTGTCTCAGTATTAAGATTGGAATCGAATCAATGATCAATAATAAGAAATGTAATAAGGTCAGATGGTGTAGAATCTGTGTCGGTAGAATTGAGCAATCAAAAAAGTGAAAAAATGCAGTTGGAGTTATATACAGGGAGCTGGGGTGTAAGATACAACCGGAGCTGGAAAGATCTGTAGGGAAGACAAAGTTACAGTGATCATGTGGGATTTTATTTTACAGATGGACTGGGAATTCAGATTGATAGTGGTTGGCAGGAAAAGGAATTTGTGGAAAGTCTACGAGATGGCTTTTGGAGCAGCTTGTGCAGGCAGATTAGATGAGGGGAGCTTAAGGTGACAGTGATCATAATACGATTGAATTTCCTCTGCAGTTTCAGATGGAGAAGATAGAATCAGAAGTAACGGTATTACAGCTGAATAAAGGCAATTGCACAGACATGAGTGAGGAGCTGGGTAGAATTGAATGGGAGACGGGCCCAGCAGGAAAGACAGTGGAAAAGCAATGGCAGGAGATTTTTGGAGTAATTCAGGATACAGCAGAGATTTATCCCGAGGAAAAAGAGACTTGTATAGGGAGGATGGGACAACCATCGCTGACGAGGGAAGTCAGGTATAGCATAAAAGCAAAAGAGAAATGATATAATGTTACAAAATGCAGTGGGAAACCTGAGGATTGGAAAACATACAAAGGCAAAACAGAGGGCAAACGAAATAAAATAAGGAGGAAGATTATTACATGTTGGGGTAAGCTAGCCAGTAATATAAAGGAAGATTGTAACAGTTTCTTTCGATATATAAAGTATAAAAGAGCGGCAAAAGTGAACATTGGACTGCTGGAAAATGAGACTGGAGAGATGGTAGTGGGGAACGAGAAAATGGAAAAAGTACTGAATAATTATTTTGCGTCAGTTTTCATGGTGGAAGGCACGAGTTGTAGCTTAAACATTTAAGATATTGTGGAGCCAGAGCTGAGTATGATGGCCCCCACCATGGAGAACATGCTAGATAAAAAATGTAATGGTCGAAGGTGGGTAAATAGCCTTGACCAGATGGACTACATCCCAGTGTTATAAGGAAGATACTGAAGAGGGAGTGGAGGCAATCATGGTGATCTTTCAGCAATCACTAGAGTAAGGAACGATCCCAGACCATCGGAAACCCACTAACGTGACACCCCTTTTTAACAAGGGAGTAAGGAAAAAGACAAAAATACCCACCAAGAATAGTTTAACCTCTGTCGTGGATAAGATCCTGGAATCCATTGTGAAGGATGAATTTTCTGAATACTTGAAAGTGTTTGGTAAAATAGGGCAAGGTCGGCATGATTTCATCAAGGGAGGTTCATGCCTAACAAATCTATTGAAATTCTTTGAAGAGGAAATTAGCAGGCTCTACCAAGCACAGCCATTGGATGTTATCCATCTGGAATTCAAGAAGGCCTTTGACAAGGTGTCACACAGGAGATTACTGAGTATGATAAGTGCCCGTGCTGTTAGAGGCGAGGTAGTGACATGGATAGAAGCTTATCTGTCTGGCAGAAAGCAGAGAGTGGGGATAAAAGTGTACTTCTCAGGATGGCAGCCGGGGACAAGTGGTGATCCAGAATGCTCTGTGTTGGAATCATAAGTTTTTACTTGTTACATTAACAATCTAGATGAGGGAATTGAGGGCATTCTGGCTGGGTTTGCAGACGATACAAAGATAGGCACATGGACAGGCCATATTGAGGAAGCGGAGAGGCTGAACAAGGATTTGGTCAGATAAAGAGATCGTCAGATGTATTCCATCGTTGGAAAGTGTGAGGCCATGCACTTTAGCACGAAGAATAGAGGCATAGTCTATTTTCCAAATGGCAAGAAAATTCAGAAATCTGAAGTGCAAAGGGACTTGGGAGTTCTAGTGCAGGGTTCTCTCAAGGTCAGCTTGCAGGTTGAGGCCGCATTTAGGAGAGTATTTGCAATTATGATTGGGAGCATTTACTACGAGAAAAATTGAATATAAGAACTGAATGTATCCTGCTCTGGTCAGACCACATTTGGAGTATTGTGCTCATTTTTGAGCTCCATACCTCAGGAAGGATGTACTGGTCCTGGAGCGTGTTCAGAAGATTTTCACGAGAATGGTCATAGGAATGAAAAGCTTATTGCATGAGGAATGTTTGAGTACTCCGGGTCCATACTTGATAAAGTTTGAAAGGATGAGAGGGAATGTGAAATAGACAGGATACTGAATGACCTGGAGAGAGTGGGTGTTGATAAGATGTTTCCATTGGATTAGAATCAGAGGGCACAGCCTTAGATGAAAGGGAACACCTTTTAGAACAGTGATAAGGAGAAAGTTATTTAACAATAGAATGGCGAATCTTTGAAATTTATTGCCACAGAAGGCTGTGGGGGCAGGTCATTGAGTATATGTGAGACGGAGATCGATAGTTTTTGATTATCCAGGAGATCAAAGATTATGGAGAGAAGGTCGGAGAATAGGTTTGAGAAACCTATCAGCGATGATTGAATGACGGAGCAGACCCGATGGGCTAACTGTCCTAATTTATGCTCCAATGTCTTATAGTCTTCTGGTCTAAACCGGAAGGAAGTACCTTGCATCTCTGAGAAGATAGATTCATGTTCCTCATGAAGGTCAGAAACTGTTGGAAATAGTCAACTGTTTTAGAATGAAGGTAATGTGGCTGCTGTCAGGGTGGTGGATAATATAACATTCAGTGCAGGATCACACACCAACTGCACTATATTAATGTGGGGAGAGTTTATTCAAAACTTGGACATCTCCATCTCTCTCAATGGGGAGTAGGGGTTGGGGTGGGTGGTCGTAACGTCCGCCCAGACACTTAAAATGTTCCGAATCATGCATCCTGAGTGAAATAGCAGGCATGGAATTTATCACCTTCTCATTGACTGTTTAGAATATAAGAAGTGATTGTTCATCCCTCTCAGGATTCAATGCAATCACCTCTTATTCTCTCACAGCGCTACAGATCAACCTTCAGTCACTCCTCATGGTGCCATCATCCCAGGGGTTAATCTGGTTGAACTCCTCTTCACTCTCTCTGTGATAAGGAGATCACTCCATATAAAGGAAAGAAAATCTGTCCACAATACCCCAAATACTGCCTAAGCAACACTCTCAGGTTTGATCACAATAATTCCTTTCCCTCACTTAGTTGGCTCCAATTCTTTTGTGTGACACAGGAAACAATTCATTTACAATGCACTGCCACTGACGTAGAATTTAAAAACATCCTTACATCTGGAGGTCAGCATTAATAAAGAACCAGCACCAGAGGTGACATTGGGGATGGACATCACTCTTGGAAGAGACTCAATCACAAAGGATACATCTAAAATAGTGAATGGCTACCTACATTAATGGAAATGAGCCGTTGGAATATGGGATGCAGGCAGAGGAAGGGAGCTATTATTCCTTCTGTTCTGCTCTCACGGGATGTGTGTAGCCATGGTCAGGCCAGGATGTTATGCCGATCTTGAACTGAGTGGCTGGTTCAGCTGTCCCACAGGACAATAAATAGTGCAAAAAATTGCCGTGGGTTTGCAGTTAAACAGAAACTTGACCAGAGAAGAATGACACACTGCCTTCTCTAATGGGCATAAGGCAAGGCGACATCAACAGATTATTATTCTGTGGCTCTAGAATACGAGGCAATGACGTGACCCACCATACACTGTCTGCCCATCTTTCAGATTTTGTGCAGAGAACAAGTCAAACATCTCACGTGCATTTATTTTGTATTGGACACATGGTTAGAAGGGACTTGAAACAGGTATATCTGGAATTAACAAAGGAACAAACGATGGTTTATTCAGGAATTGAACTGAGGCTGAGGAGGAGACTTGGACGTCTTAACGGTGGTAATGGACAGGACTGGTATGTGGGGAGGAGATGGAGATGTACACTTTGCAGGAGGAAATGAATCAAAGAGGCTGAGAACAGTGTGTTTTCCTGTCGCGTATTGGTGAGCAATTTGTAAATAATAATTTGCTAGTTTTAATTTCTAAAGAATGGAAATTTGATTGGAGCTGAAAATGCCGGCTTGCACCTTTACAATATCTGCATATCATCAGAATCGATTCAATTCAGATCATTTCAATAAACAGACAGAGTGACCTACCAGGAACACCAACTGTAGCAAGGATAGGATAGTAACCAGCTTGAATAACCATCAGTACATCTTCAATCCGATATGCTAATGATATCCAAGGCTGTGAAAGCCAGTAAAGACCATCGGATAAACCCCGGTCCATTGTTGGAACATTCCAGTCTAATGATCCCAGATTTTCAGCTCTCCTGCCCTTCTCTCTGAAGCTGCTAATCCCTCTTATTGCTGTTGGACATGCTCCCGCTCACACCATGGTATAAAACACTGAAAACATTCCCTTATTGATAGAAGAGAGAAACTCTAGGGACGCATACGATCCATGGAGACTGACATCATTACAATGGCTGAACAAATAGCTCCAGTTAACCCCTTTGAATTCAATGCTACTTATTAAAATTCAAAATAACGTTGAACATTTATGCATTCTGGGTGTGATATGCGAGTGTGACTGAAGGAAGGAATGGTGAAGATGGCAGATTGATTGTGTGTAATCATTCAGTCAGCCTTGTATATGGAAGTAAGGCCAGAAGTTTAACGGAACATAAGCATGCTTCTCTGTTCATAAATACAGAAATAAATCCTGTCACTACTGATCAGTCATTGCAATATCTGTAAAACATTGAGAAAACAACTATCATCCATGATCTGATAGCAAAATGTGCCAAAAACATCGTGGGTTACAACAAACAAACGGCATGGATACGTGAACAGAGAATTGCACATGACAAACACAGTTCAGATTGTTATTCCAGGATCAGGGAGGGCAGGTGTGGGTCGTGCTGTTGATGTTTTCGATGTTAAGGAACTGTCATGAAGTGTCATTTAATGGACTTCAATAACATTGTGATTATGATATCGGGGAAAAGACAGAAGATGGAGAGGGCTGGGGGACATGGCTTTTTAGATTGGGTGGAGGGACAGTGATGTCCCCCAGTTACCAGAATTGCAATGTAACTCTTTATAATCATATGAAGAACAGATTCAAGAGTACACCTACAATGAGGAATGAGCAGAGATAATATTAATGAAATGCGTTTATGCAATATAAAATTCAGAACCAAAATGATTTTCTGCACACACCAAAGTACAAAGAGATAAGGTTGTTAAAATACACTCCTGATATTGAGCTATATAAAGTGAAATGTAAATTACATCACTAGGAAAGTGGTATGCAAACTTTATCAATCATTATTTGACCCACAACTAAGATCGTGATTTCACGTCTGTCAGTGAGTACCCTCACTAAGATTCTCTGGCCTAGTCTCTCATACAGTATCGGTGTGGGCGGGGGTGGGGGGGGGGGAGTCGTGGAGGGGGTGGTGGTGGTTATCATTTCCTGCTGCTCTTGGCACAGTCTATATAAAAACTATGCTTTCTCTATGGAACCAATCTATTGACCGAATGGGTTCTGTTTAGCTGTCAGTAACCCAGCTCTGTGATATTGTTGGAAATAAATTATTTGGGATGACAGCCAGTATCAGCACAGTGCTCACAGTGTACGGCACCCAGGCAAAGGGCTTGCCGTCCAGAGGAATTTCTAAATAAAGCTTCTAACTTCTGTCTGTCCATATTTATCTACCGTAATGCAGTCTTCTGATCTATCTGACTTCACCCTCATCTAACACCTCTTCCTCTCGCACTCAGTCAGTCGCTCGCCTTTCAATCCTCTCTCAGTTTATCTCCCTTCACTTGCTTTCTCTCTGTTTATTTCTCTCACACACAATCTCTCTTCACACACTCTCTCGATCTCCAATTGTGCAGTTGGAGAGCTTGTGACTCCAAAATGGGCTGATTAGCCTCCATCCACTCCATAATAAGTGAGGTTCTCTGACCCACAATAGATACTTCCTGGACAGGCATGCTGGTCCGGTGACAGGTACAGTGCACTATCACCTATTATCTTTTCCTGCTCTTCTCTGGTGTACAGCTGCCTTGAAATGTCTGTTCAAACTAAACAGACTGAATGAAATTCGAGCAGTCGAGAAGGTGTTCATGACTGTGTATTTCCATCAGGATTTAATGAAGGATGAGATTCCAGAATAACATAAGCAATGAATGAAAAACAGGGCAGCACAAGAAATGGCAGCTGAGTAAAACATGTGGTTCCAAGTAGATCTCATGGTATTACCGATAGATTATCAATCCGGAAAAATCAGCTCCTGTTCTGTGGATCCAGGTTGAATCCCGCCACTGCAGATGGTGGAAATTCAATTCAATAATGTAAAAATATCCCTGGAATTAAGAATCTACTGATGAGAATGAAATCATTGCCGATTGTCAGAAGAATCCATCTGGTTCACTAATATCCTGCAATGAAGGAACCTGACATGCCATTCCAGACCCAAAGCAATGTCATTGACTCTCAATCGCCCCCTGAAAAGGTCTAATCGGTCATTCAGTTGTACCAATCACTACAAAGATTCAAACAAATGAAACCGGATGGACCACCTGGCATCGAAATGGGCACCGGAAAAGTCAACATTAGAAACATCACTGTAGAACCTGAAAAGTCTTCCTTACTGACGTCTGAAGTCAAGTGCCAATATTGGAACAACTGCCTTACAGAATAGTTAAGCAACAGCCTGACATAATCATACTCACGGAATCATACCTTACAGAAACAACAGAAATTAAACATGGACAAAGGAGACTCTCACTGATTACCACGTAACGTCGTTCCTCAGCTGAATCAGTCCTTCTCCATGTTAAACAACACTTGGCGAAAACATTGACTGTGGCAAGGGCACGAAGTGTATTCTGGCTGGGGGATTTCAAATTCGACTGTCAAGAGTGGTTTTACAGCAGCACTACTGATCACGCTGGTCGGCTCCTAAGGACATAGGTACTAGATTGGGTCTGCAGAATGTGTTGAGGCAATGAACGAGAGGGTAAAAAACATACCTGACCTCGTCCTTACCATTCTACCAACTGCAGAGGTATATGTCCATGACAGTATCGGTAAAAGTGACCACCACACTGTCCTTGTGGAGACAAAGTCTATTGTCTCCATAAACTCTATTGTGTTGTGTGGTACTATCACCATGCTAAATGACACAGACTTTCAGCAGATCTAGCAACTCAAGACTAACCGTCCATAAGACACTGTGGACCATCAATAGCAGCAGAACTATACTCCAGCACATTCTGTAACATCACGGCCCAGCATGTCCCCCACTCAATCATTACCATCAATCCAGAGGATTAAACCTGGTTCAATGGAGAATGCAGGAGGGCATGCCAGGAGCAGAACCAGGAATATATAAAGATAAAATGTTCATCAGCTGAAGCATCCAAACAGTAATACTTGCGTGCTAGATAGCATAAACAGCAAGGGACAGATAGAGCTTAGCGATCACAGAACCAATGCATCAAAATTAATCTCTGCAGTCCTGCTAATCTGATCCTGAAGGGTGGCTGACGATTAAACAACTCACCAGAGTAGGAGTCTCCACAAATATCCCCAACCTCAAAGATGGAAGAGCCCTGCACAACAGTGCAAAATATAAGGCTGAAGCTTTCGTTGCAATCTTCAGTCAGAAGTTTTGAGTGGATGATTCATTTCGGCCTCCTCCGGTCATCCCCATCGTTACAGATAGCAGTCTTCAGCAAATTCGATTCACTGGTATCAAGAAACGGTTGAAGGCACTGCATACTGTAAAGACTATAGGCCCTGATAACATGCCGGCAATAGTCCTGAAGACTTGTGATCCAGACCATCCCGCTCTCCTAGCCAAGCTGTTCCAGTATGTTGACAAACCGACAATGGGGAAAAACTGCTCAAGTATGTTCTGTACATAAAACGCAGGACAAATTCGACCCGTCCAAATACAGCCTTATCAGTCCACTCTCTATCATCAGTAAAATGATGGAAGGTGTCATCAACAGTGCTATCAAACCGCACTTCCTCAAAACTAACCTGCTCAGTGACGCCCAGTTTGGGTTTTGCCAGGGTCACGCAGCTCCTGACCTCGTCACAGCCTTGGCTCAAACATAGAAAAAGGAACTGAATTCCAGCCCTTGACATCAAGGCTGCATTCTGCCAAATGTGACATCAAGGACCCCAAGCAAAAACGGTATCGCTGGCCAACACTCCATTATTGGAGTCATACCTGACAGATAGGAAGATGGTCATTGTTGTTGGAGGTCAGTCATCTCAGCTCCAGAACATCTCTGCTGTAGTCCCTTAGGATAATGTCCTCGATCCAAACATCTTCAGCCGCTTGAACAATGACCTTCCTTCCATCATAAGGTAGAATTGGGGATATTCTATGATGACTGCACAATGTTTATCTCCATTCGCAAATGTTCAGATATGGAAGTAATCCATTCCCAAAGCAATATCCAGGCTTGGGCTGGCAAGTGGCAAGTAACATTTGCGCCACATAAATTCAGACAATGACTGTAATCAATAAGAAACAATATAACCACTTTGTATTCAGCAGCAGTATCATCACTAAACTCCCCCACTATCAATATTCTGGTGGTAGTGGGCGTGGGGGGGGGGGGGGGGGGGGCTGGGGGGGGGGGGTGTTAATTGACCAAAACATCAACTGGACTCGCCACATGAATCTAAGAGCAGATCAGAGGTAGGAATACTGCACGAGTGACTCACCTCCTGACTACCCAAAGCCTGTCCATTATCTACAAGGCACAAGTCAGGAATGAGATGGAATATCCTCACTTGCCTGAATGAGTGCAGCCCCAACAACACTAAAGAAGGTTGACACAATCCAGGACAAAACAGCCCATTTGATTTGCACCACATCCACAAGCATTCACTCCCTTCACCATGGTCACTCAGGAGCAGCAGTGTGCACTATCTACAAGAGACAATGGAGAAATTCCCCAAAGATCCTCAGACAGCTCCTTCCAATCTCACAAACACTTCCATCTGGAATGATAAGGGCAGTAGACTTTTGGGAACACCACCACCTTCAAATTCCCCTCCAAACGAGTCAACATCCTGATTTGGATATGTATTGCCGTTCCTTCACTATTGCTGCGTGAAAACCCTGGAATTCCCTCTTTAGTCACTAGTGGGTCACCGCACAGCAGGTAGGTTGCAGCAGTTCGAGAAAGCAATTCACCACCACCGTCTCAAGGGCAACTGCGGAAGGGCAAGAAATACTGGGCACATCCAGCGATGCCCACATACAAAAAAATCTTTTTTAAAAATAGTTCCAAGTTGAGCATCTCGATGGGACAGGTTATCTGATTTGAACACGAACAGGAAAGCAGTGTTTCTAATATTGAACATTTTAGACTTTTCTGTTATTAAAGGGTGTTCAGTATTCGATGACATATTGTTGCTGAATGCTGTGATAAATTGCACCTGTTTTGTTTAAATCAACAATACTGGCGTAACAGGATCAATCCTTTGAAAATACCAGACAGAAGCAGTGGCTTGACTTGAATTACACCTATAAAGTCTTCACTCCCTGCAACACTGACTCTCAGTAGAAGCACACCCTACCCCCTTTTGCTGTGAGTTTACTTCATTATGGCGCACAAGCCCAGTCTATTGATGTCACTCCGTCTCAATACTAACTCATTGGTGCTCACACCAACCATGTCACTGTGTATTGATGACGATGGAGGTCGGTCGGCGAGTGGATGTCTATGATGAATAATTGTGTGACTGCCAGGCTGAAACCTGCCCCGACAGCCTCGGATCTACCTGTGCCCGCTGTCACCGCTGCAGGTAAGATCAGTCTTCCTGCTGGTCAAATCAAGGAAAGCGACAGCCATGGATAGTGTTCCCGGCTGAGCACTCAGATCCTGTGAGGACCAACTGACAGAGGTTCTCACATACAATTTCAGCCTTTCCCTCCCATAAGCCGAAATCCCAACCTGATTCAAAAAGACCAACATCAACCTTCATCATTGTGCTTCCAATTAAACCTGTTGGACTATAACCTGGTGTTGTGTGATTTTTAACTTTGTACACCCCAGTCCAACACTGGCATCTCCAAATCATAACATCAACCTTGTAAGTGAGAAAGCTCATGCTTTAATGACTTAATGATTACCGCCAAATGGCTCTATCCTCAATAAACATGGAGTGATTTGAAAGGCTGGTTATGGCCCACATCACCTCCAATCTCCCAGCCTTACTTGGTCCCCTATAATATGCCGACTGATGTAACGGATCCACAACAGATGGCGTATCCCGAGCCATGTACTCATCCCTAGGACATCTGGACAACAAAGACACCTACACCGGACTCCTGCTCATTGAGTACAGCTCCAACTTAAACATCATTATCCCCTCCAGACTGATCTCAAAATTCTGTGACCGTAGTCGCGGCTCCACCCTCTGCAACTGGATCCCCCAGTTTCTGACCCACAGACTACAATTAGTGAAGATAGGTATCTACAACGCCGCCACAATAACACTCAACACTGGAGCTCCTTGAGGATGTGTCCTCAGCCCCCTACTGTACTCCCTGTACACACACAGCTGTGTCCCTCAACCCCTACTGTACTCCCTGTACACACACGGCTGTGTCCCTCAGCCCCCTACTGTACTCCCTGTACACACACAGCAGTGTCCCTCAGCCCCTACTGTACTCACTGTACACACACAGCTGTGTCCCTCAGTCCCCTACTGTACTCCCTGTACACACACAGCTGTGTCCCTCAGCTTGCTGTGGTACTCCCTGTACACACACGGCTGTGTCTTCAGCCCCCTACTGTACTCCCTGTACACACAGGGCTGTGTCCTCAGCCCCCTACTGTACTCCCTGTACACACATGGCTGTGTCCTCCCCTCCCTACTGTACTGCCTACATACATGGCTGTGTCCTCAGCCCCATACTGTACTCCTGTACACACACGGCTGTGTCCTCAGCCCACTACTGTAGTCCCTGTACACACACGGCTGTGCTCTCAGCCCCCTACAGTACTCCCTGTACACACACGGCTGTGTCCTCAGCCCCCTACTATCCTCCCTGTTCACCGACGGCTGTGCCCTCGATACTACTGTACTCCCTGTACACACACGGCTGTGTCCTCAGCCGCCTACTGTACTCCCTGTACACACACGGCTGTGCCCTCAGTCCTACTGTCCTCCCTGTACACTGACAGCTGTGGCCTCAGCCCCCTACCGTATTCCTTGTACACACACGGCTGTGTCATCACCCCCGACAATGCTCCCTATGCAACAAAAGATGTGACCTCAGCCCCCTACTGTACTCCCTGTACACACACAGCTGTGTCCCTCAGCTCGCTACTGTACTCCCTGTACACACACGGCTTGTCCCTCAGCCCACTACCATACTGCTGTACACACACGGCTGTGTCATTAGCCCCCCACTGTACTCCCTGTACACACACGGCTGTGTCCTCAGCCCCTACTGTACTCCCTGTACACACACGGCTGTGTCCCTCAGCTCATTACTGTACTCCCTGTACACACACGGCTGTGTCCCTCAGCCCCTACTGTACTCCCTGTACACACACAGCTGTGTCCCTCAACCCCTACTGTACTCCCTGTACACACACGGCTGTGTCCCTCAGCCCCCTACTGTACTCCCTGTACACACACGGCTGTGTCCCTCAGCCCCCTACTGTACTCACTGTACACACACAGCTGTGTCCCTCAGTCCCTACTGTACTCCCTGTACACACACAGCTGTGTCCCTCAGCTTGCTGTGGTACTCCCTGTACACACACGGCTGTGTCCTCAGCCCCCTACTGTACTCCCTGTACACACATGGCTGTGTCCTCCCTCCCTACTGTACTGCCTACATACATGGCTGTGTCCTCAGCCCCATACTGTACTCCCTGGACACACACGGCTGTGTCCTCAGCCCACTACGGTACTCCCTGTACACACACGGCTGTGCACTCAGCCCCCTACAGTACTCCCTGTACACACACGGCTGTGTCCTCAGCCCCCTACTGTACTCCCTGTTCACCGACGGCTGTGCCCTCGATACTATTGTACTCCCTGTACACACAGGGCTGTGTCCTCAGCCCCCTACTGTACTCCCTGTACACGCACGGCTTTGCCCTCAGTCCTACTGTCCTCCCTGTAATCTGACAGCTCTGGCCTCAGCCCCCTACCGTATTCCTTGTACACACACGGCTGTGTCATCAACCCCCACTATGCTCCCTATGCAACAAAAGATGTGACCTCAGCCCCCTACTGTACTCCCTGTACGCACACAGCTGTGCCCTCAGCTCGCTACAGTACTCCCTGTACACACACGGCTTGTCCCTCAGCCCACTACCATACTGCTGTACACACACGGCTTTGTCATCAGCCCCCACTGTACTCCCTGTACACACAGGGCTGTGTCCCTCAGCCCACTACTGTACTCCCTGTACACACATGGCTGTGTCCTCAGCTCATTACGGTACTCCCTGTACACGCACGGCTGTGTCCCTCAGCCCCCTACTGTACTCCCTGTACACACACAGCTGTGTTCCTCAAAACCCTACTGTACTCCCTGTGCACACACGGCTGTGCTCTCAGCCCCCTACTGTACTCCCTGTACACACACAGCTGTGTCCTCAGCCCCTACTGTACTCCTGTACACACACAGCTGTGTCCTCAGCCCCTACTGTACTCCCTGTACACACACGGCTGTGTCCTCAGCCCATTACTGTACTCCCTGTACACACACGGCTGTGTCCCTCAGCCCCTACTGTACTCCCTGTACACACACAGCTGTGTCCTCAAAACCCTACTGTACTCCCTGTGCACACACGGCTGTGCTCTCAGCCCCCTACTGTACTCCCTGTACACACACAGCTGTGTCCTCAGCCCCTACTGTACTCCCTGTACACACATAGCTGTGTCCCTCAGCTCGCTACTGTGCTCCCTGTACACACACGGCTGAGACCCTCAGCCACCCACTGTACTCCCTGTACACACACAGCTGTGTCCTCAGCATCCTACTGTACTCCCTGTACACAAGGACTGTGTCCCTCAGCCCCCTACTTTACTCCTTCTACACCCACTTCTGTGTCCTCAGCCCCTACTGTACTCCCTGTACATACACGGCTGTGTTCCTCAGCTTGCTGTGGTACTCCCTGTACACACACGGCTGTGTCTTCAGCCCCTACTGTACTCCCTGTACACACAGGGCTGTGTCCTCAGCCCCCTACTGTACTCCCTGTACACACATGGCTGTGTCCTCCGCTCCCTACTGTACTGCCTACATACACGGCTGTGTCCTCAGCCCCATACTGTATTCCCTGGACACACATGGCTGTGTCCTCAGCCCACTACTCTACTCCCTGTACACACGCGTTTGTGCTCTCAGCCCCCTACAGTACTCCCTGTACACACACGGCTGTGTCCTCAGCCCACTGCTGTCCTCCCTGTACACCGACGGCTGTGCCCTCGGTCCTACTACACTCCCTGTACACACACGGCTGTGTCCTCAGCCCCCTACTGTACTCCCCGTACACGCACGGCTGTGGCCTCAGTCCTACTGTACTCCCTGTGCTCTGACAGCAGTTGCCTAAGCCCCCTACCGTATTCCTTGTACACATACGGCTGTGTCATCACCCCCGACTGTACTCCCTATGCAACAAAAGATGTGACCTCAGCCCCCTACTGTACTCCCTGTACACACACGGCCTGTCCCTCAGCTCGCTACTGTACTCCCTGTACACACACAGCTTGTCCCTCAGCCCACTACCATACTCCTGTGCACACACGGCTTTGTCATCAGCCCCCTACTGTACTCCCTGTACACACAGGGCTGTGTCCCTCAGCCCACTACTGTACTCCCTGTACACACACGGCTGTGTCCCTCAGCTCGCTACTGTACTTCCTGTACACACACGGCTGTGTCCCTCAGCTCGCTACTGTAATCCCAGTACTCACACGGCTGTGTCCCTCAGCTCATTAAGGTACTCCCTGTACACACACGGCTGTGTCCTCAGCCCCCTACTGTACTTCCTGTACACACACAGCTATGTCCTCAGCCCCCTACTGTACTCCCTGTACACACACGGCTGTGTCCTCAGCTCATTACGGTACTCCCTGTACACACACGGCTGTGTCCTCAGCCCCCTACTATCCTTCCTGTACACACACGGCTGTGTCCCTCAGCTCATTACGGTACTCCCTGTACACACACGGCTGTGTCCTCAGCCCCTACTGTACTCCCTGTACACACACAGCTGTGTTCCTCAACCCCCTACTGTACTCCCTGTACACACACGGCTGTGTCCCTCAGCTTGCTACTGTACTCCCTGTACACACACGGCAGTGTCCCTCAGCCACCTACTGTACTCCCTGTACACACACAGCTGTGTCCCTCAGTCCCCGACTGTACTCCAAGTACACACACAGCTGTGTTCCTCAAACCCTACTGTACTCCCTGTACTCTGAAAGCTGTGGCCTCAGCCTCCTACCGTATTCCTTGTACACATACGGCTGTGTCATCACCCCGACTGTACACCCTATGCAACAAAAGATGTGACCTCAGCCCCTACTGTATTTCTGTACACACATGGCTGTGTCCCTCAGATCGCTACTGTACGCCCTGTACACACACGGCTGTGTCCCTCAGCTCATTACGGTACTCCCTGTACACACACGGCTGTGTCCCTCAGCCCCCTACTGTACTCCCTGTACACACACAGCTGTGTTCCTCAACCCCCTACTGTACTCCCTGTACACACACGGCTGTGTCCCTCAGCTTGCTACTGTACTTCCTGTACACACACGGCTGAGCTCTAAGCCCCCTACTGTACTCCCTGTACACACATGGCTGTGTCCCTCAGCTCCCTACTGTACTCCCTGTACACACATGGCTGTGTTCCTCAGCTTGCTGTGGTACTCCCTGTACACACACGGTTGTGTCTTCAGCCCCCTACTGTACTCCCTGTACACACAGGGCTGTGTCCTCAGCCCCTACTGTACTCCCTGTACACACATGGCTGTGTCCTCCCCTCCCTACTGTACTGCCTACATACACGGCTGTGTCCTCAGCCCCATACTGTATTCCCTGGACACACATGGCTGTGTCCTCAGCCCACTACTCTACTCCCTGTACACAGGCGTCTGTGCTCTCAGCCCCTTACAGTACTCCCTGTACACACACGGCTGTGTCCTCAGCCCACTGCTGTCCTCCCTGTACACCGACGGCTGTGCCCTCGGTCCTACTGCACTCCCTGTACACACAGGGCTGTGTCCTCAGCCCCCTACTGTACTCCCTGTACACACATGGCTGTGTCCTCCGCTCCCTACTGTACTGCCTACATACACGGCTGTGTCCTCAGCCCCATACTGTACTCCCTGGACACACATGGCTGTGCTCTCAGCCCCCTACAGTACTCCCTGTACACACACGGCTGTGTCCTCAGCCCACTGCTGTCCTCCCTGTACACCGACGGCTGTGCCCTCGGTCCTACTGCACTCCCTGTACACACACGGCTGTGTCCTCAGCCCCTACTGTACTCCCTGTACACGCACGGCTGTGGCCTCAGTCCTACTGTACTCCCTGTGCTCTGACGGCAGTTGCCTAAGCCCCCTACCGTATTCCTTGTCCACATACGGCTGTGTCATCACCACCGACTGTACTCCCTATGCAACAAAAGATGTGACCTCAGCCCCCTACTGTACTCCCTGTACACACACGGCCTGTCCCTCAGCTCGCTACTGTACTCCCTGTACACACACAGCTTGTCCCTCAGCCCACTACCATACTCCTGTGCACACACGGCTTTGTCATCAGCCCCCTACTGTACTCCCTGTACACACAGGGCTGTGTCCCTCAGCCCACTACTGTACTCCCTGTACACACACGGCTGTGTCCCTCAGCTCGCTACTGTACTTCCTGTACACACACGGTTGTGTCCCTCAGCTCGCTACTGTAATCCCTGTACTCACACGGCTGTGTCCCTCAGCTCATTACGGTACTCCCTGCACACACACGGCTGTGTCCTCAGCCCCCTACTGTACTTCCTGTACACACACAGCTATGTCCTCAGCCCCCTACTGTACTCCCTGGGCACACACGGCTGTGTCCCTCAGCTCATTACGGTACTCCCTGTACACACACGGCTGTGTCCTCAGCCCCCTACTGTACTTCCTGTACACACACAGCTGTGTCCTCAGCCCCCTACAGTACTCCCTGGGCACACACGGGTGCGTCCTCCGCTCCCTACGGTATCCCTGTACACACACGGCTGTGCTCTCAGCCCCCTACGGTACTCCTGTACACACACAGCTGTGTCCTTCAGCTCGCTACTGTACTCCCTGTACACACACGGCTGTGACCCTCAGTCCCCTACTGTACTCCCTGTACACACACGGCTGTGTCTTCAGCCCCCTACTGTACTCCCTGTACACACATGGCTGTGTCCTCCCCTCCCTACTGTACTGCCTACATACATGGCTGTGTCCTCAGCCCCATACTGTACTCCCTGGACACACACGGCTGTGTCCTCAGCCCACTACGGTAGTCCCTGTACACACACGGCTGTGCTCTCAGCCCCCTACAGTACTCCCTGTACACACACGGCTGTGTCCTCAGCCCCCTACTGTCCTCCCTGTTCACCGACGGCTGTGCCCTCGATACGATTGTACTCCCTGTACACACACGGCTGTGTCCTCAGCCCCCTACTGTACTCCCTGTACACGCACGGCTTTGCCCTCAGTCCTACTGTCCTCCCTGTAATCTGACGGCTCTGGCCTCAGCCCCCTACCGTATTCCTTGTACACACACGGCTGTGTCATCAACCCCCACTATGCTCCCTATGCAACAAAAGATGTGACCTCAGCCCCCTACTGTACTCCCTGTACGCACACAGCTGTGCCCCTCAGCTCGCTACAGTACCCCTGTACACACACGGCTTGTCCCTCAGCCCACTACCATACTGCTGTACACACACGGCTTTGTCATCAGCCCCCCACTGTACTCCCTGTACACACAGGGCTGTGTCCCTCAGCCCACTACTGTACTCCCTGTACACACATGGCTGTGTCCCTCAGCTCATTACGGTACTCCCTGTACACACACGGCTGTGTCCCTCAGCCCCTACTGTACTCCCTGTACACACACAGCTGTGTTCCTCAAACCCTACTGTACTCCCTGTGCACACACGGCTGTGCTCTCAGCCCCCTACTGTACTCCCTGTAACACACAGCTGTGTCCTCAGCCCTCTACTGTACTTCGTGTACACACACAGCTATGTCCTCAGCCCACTATTGTACTCCCTGTACACACACGGCTGTGTCCCTCAGCTCATTACGGTACTCCCTGTACACACACGGCTGTGTCCCTCAGCCCCCTACTGTACTCCCTGTACACACACAGCTGTGTTCCTCAAAACCCTACTGTACTCCCTGTACACACGGCTGTGCTCTCAGCCCCCTACTGTACTCCCTGTACACACACAGCTGTGTCCTCAGCAACCTACTGTTCTCCCTGTACACACATAGCTGTGTCCCTCAGCTCGCTACTGTGCTCCCTGTATACACACGGCTGAGACCCTCAGCCCCCCACTGTACTCCCTGTACACACACAGCTGTGTCCTCAGCATCCTACTGTACTCCCTGTACACAAGGACTGTGTCCCTCAGCCCCTACTTTACTCCTTCTACACCCACTTCTGTGTCCTCAGCCCCTACTGTACTCCCTGTACACGCACGGCTTTGCCCTCAGTCCTACTGTCCTCCCTGTAATCTGACAGCTCTGGCCTCAGCCCCCTACCGTATTCCTTGTACACACACGGCTGTGTCATCACCCCCGACTATGCTCCCTATGCAACAAAAGATGTGACCTCAGCCCCCTACTGTACTCCCTGTACGCACACAGCTGGCCCCTCAGCTCGCTACAGTACTCCTGTACACACACGGCTTGTCCCTCAGCCCACTACCATACTGCTGTACACACACGGCTTTGTCATCAGCCCCCCACTGTACTCCCTGTACACACAGGGCTGTGTCCCTCAGCCCACTACTGTACTCCCTGTACACACATGGCTGTGTCCCTCAGCTCATTACGGTACTCCCTGTACACACACGGCTGTGTCCCCTCAGCCCCCTACTGTACTCCCTGTACACACACAGCTGTGTTCCTCAAAACCCTACTGTACTCCCTGTGCACACACGGCTGTGCTCTCAGCCCCCTACTGTACTCCCTGTACACACACAGCTGTGTCCTCAGCCCTCTACTGTACTTCGTGTACACACACAGCTATGTCCTCAGCCCACTATTGTACTCCCTGTACACACACGGCTGTGTCCCTCAGCTCATTACGGTACTCCCTGTACACACACGGCTGTGTCCCTCAGCCCCCTACTGTGCTCCCTGGACACACACAGCTGTGTTCCTCAAAACCCTACTGTACTCCTTGTGCACACACGGCTGTGCTCTCAGCCCCCTACTGTACTCCCTGTACACACACAGCTGTGTCCTCAGCAACCTACTGTTCTCCCTGTACACGCATAGCTGTGTCCCTCAGCTCGCTACTGTGCTCCCTGTATACACACGGCTGAGACCCTCAGCCCCCCACTGTACTCCCTGTACACACACAGCTGTGTCCTCAGCATCCTACTGTACTCCCTGTACACAAGGACTGTGTCCCTCAGCCCCCTACTTTACTCCTTCTACACCCACTTCTGTGTCCTCAGCCCCTACTGTACTCCCTGTACATACACGGCTGTGTTCCTCAGCTTGCTGTGGTACTCCCTGTACACACACGGCTGTGTCTTCAGCCCCTACTGTACTCCCTGTACACACAGGGCTGTGTCCTCAGCCCCCTACTGTACTCCCTGTACACACATGGCTGTGTCCTCCGCTCCCTACTGTACTGCCTACATACACGGCTGTGTCCTCAGCCCCATACTGTACTCCCTGGACACACGCGTCTGTGCTCTCAGCCCCCTACAGTACTCCCTGTACACACACGGCTGTGTCCTCAGCCCACTGCTGTCCTCCCTGTACACCGACGGCTGTGCCCTCGGTCCTACTACACTCCCTGTACACACACGGCTGTGTCCTCAGCCCCCTACTGTACTCCCCGTACACGCACGGCTGTGGCCTCAGTCCTACTGTACTCCCTGTGCTCTGACAGCAGTTGCCTAAGCCCCCTACCGTATTCCTCGTACACATACGGCTGTGTCATCACCCCCGACTGTACTCCCTATGCAACAAAAGATGTGACCTCAGCCCCCTACTGTACTCCCTGTACACACACGGCCTGTCCCTCAGCTCGCTACTGTACTCCCTGTACACACACAGCTTGACCCTCAGCCCACTACCATACTCCTGTGCACACACGGCTTTGTCATCAGCCCCCTACTGTACTCCCTGTACACACAGGGCTGTGTCCCTCAGCCCACTACTGTACTCCCTGTACACGCACGGCTGTGTCCTCAGCTCGCTACTGTACTTCCTGTACACACACGGCGGTGTCCCTCAGCTCGCTACTGTAATCCCAGTACTCACACGGCTGTGTCCCTCAGCTCATTACGGTACTCCCTGTACACACACGGCTGCGTCCTCAGCCCCCTACTGTACTTCCTGTACACACACAGCTATGTCCTCAGCCCCCTACTGTACTCCCTGGGCACACACGGCTGTGTCCCTCAGCTCATTACGGTACTCCCTGTACACACACGGCTGTGTCCTCAGCCCCTACTGTACTTCCTGTACACACACGGCTGTGTCCCTCAGCTCATTACGGTACTCCCTGTACACACACGGCTGTGTCCCTCAGCCCCTACTGTACTCCCTGTACACACACAGCTGTGTTCCTCAACCCCTACTGTACTCCCTGTACACACACGGCTGTGTCCCTCAGCTTGCTACTGTACTCC